>NW_026609640.1:15000-110000 GCF_029499605.1 Hyla sarda | reverse complement strand
AGTTAAAGACCAGGACCGGACACCATTTGTGAGAGGTTTTAAAATATTTGACGTGCACCTTCTGACCGGGAAGTGATGTCTTAGTGTCGTTCAGAACGAGAGTGAAATGATCCATGGCTCGCTGCAATTGCCCCAACTTGAGAAATGGAGTGGTACTAGTTCTACTCGTGAACTCGCCCGGCCTCAGAAAGCCATAGAAACCTAAGAAGAGGGCTGCTTTTAGCGTTAAACTATTACCTAAACCAAACGGGGAGTGATCCAGGGCATCTGCCAGCTCCCTAAACAGCGACCCCGAGATGGGCTGCCGGCCTGGCGGCTTTGGTACTCTACTTTTGGCAACCCCCTTAAGGGCAGCCTTAACTGCATGCATGGTAAACAATGATGCCCGATCCGGGAACTTCAAAGTAACAAAGTGTTGTATGCCTGCTAAATAAATCTTTATGGTGTTATATGCTAGCCGTAAGGAGGAGTGGCAAAACCCTATAAAGGCTAAAATAAAAGATACTGAAAGGACATCGTTATGCGGGTGAGACTGACAGAACTTAGTAAACAGATTAAAGGCCGTACGGTAAACTTTCTGAGTGTTACGGGAAAGTGAACTATTAATCAAGTCCTGACCTACAGACAAATAGGCATTTAATTCAAAACCAAATCGTGGAACGCTGGAACCATGCATCCTGATGGATCGGCCTCTGGCATTACCTGGAAGAAAAGTGCAAAATTGAGCCTAGACAGTGCATCAGCAGCCATGTTCCTAACACCATCTATATGAGCACTAGAGAAGTGAAAATTATGTAACAAAGATAACCATACCAGTTTACGCATCAAAGACATGACCTGAGGGGACGAGGATCTACCTTTAAGCAGAATATACACCGTAGCTTCATTATCAGAAACAAACAGTACTGACTTCCTAAACCATAGGTGACCCCACACACTGGCAGCTGTAACTATAGGGTACAACTCAAACAATGCTGAGGACCTGCTAAAACCCGGAGACTGAAATACCTCAATTGGCCAAGCACTGGCCAACCAATGATTCTCCCAAATGGCTGCAAAACCCACTGAGGAGGAAGCATCGGAAAAAACTAAAGGAGAAGCATTATCGATACCAGGGGTGAAAAAGGATACCCCATTCCAGTTAGTCAAAAATGTATGCCACATAGCAAAATCGGCAATCGCTTGTTTATCAAATATGACTACGTCGTTTTGGCCAGGCACAGAATTCATAGCGTCTAACAACCTGGAAACAAAACTCCTACCCTGTGGAATTACACGCATGGCAAAGTTCAGCATGCCGAGAATGGATTGCAGCTGTACCTTGGTCACCCGGGGTGAATTGACAAGATCATGCATGGCCTGTCTAATACGTGAGAGCTTGTCGAGCGGTAATCGGGCTTCCATGACCTGTGTGTCTAGAACAATACCTAAGAAAGTCAGTGACTTGCAAGGGCCCTCAACTTTTTTGTCTGACACCGGAACCGCCAGTTGCTGGAATACTGCTAACGAGGTTGTCAAGTCCCTGGGGCACATGTTACCTGGCTCAATAAACAAAAAATCGTCCAAGTAGTGGATGATATGGGAACAGTCAAACCTGTTTTCCAGGAGCCAGTGTAGGGATTGCGCAAATTTATCAAATAACCAAGGACTACTCCTGGAACCAAAAGTTAACTTAACAGCAAAATAATACTTGTCGCGCCATTTAATACCGTGCCACTTCCATAGCTGAGGCATAATAGGCAGGAGCTTAAAGGCATCGGAAATATCGATCTTAGACAGCTACGTGTTACCGCCCATGCTCAGTATGACCGCTATTGCCTCATCTATGGAAGCATATTTCAGAGAGAACTCTTCAGCGGGAATAAGAGAGTTTAAACTAGGTGTGTGTGCAGAGTAAGGGGCGGACAAATCATAAATTAAACGAAGTTTATTACTGAATTTCCCAGCCACCAACCCCAATGGACTAACTCTCCAAACGTCAAAGGGGGGCTCATCAAATGGACCAATAACAAAACCCTTGTCTATTTCAGCTTGTATCAGGGTATCAACAGCCCTAGGGTCCCTTAGAGCAGAACGTAAATTGTCACACTCATACGTAGCAGAGGGTAAAGTAATGAAACCTGTGTGGAAACCTGACCGGAATCCATTAATCAAAAACTGAACAAAACATCTATCTGGATGATCAGCAAGAAAATGTTCTAAACACAACACGTCTATCACTGCTAGTCATGCTTTCGACTTCTGTGGACAACTGGCCTTAGGATGGGCCCTGAAACAGAATGCACAGACATGTAAAAGTCTACACTGGTTATAATTGCAAGACCCAAAATTGAAATTATTGCAAATTTGAGATTTACCAAGATACTTGATGGGCCTACCTAACTTGTCAATCAAGCCCGAGTGTTTCTGATTCCTAGGCTGAAATGTGGGTGAAGACGTGCCGGGATTTACCTCGGATGAGGAATTAACAGTATTGCACCATTCAGTGGTATGGGCGATGGACTGACACCGAGAGCAAACGGGGGCTTTAAGACCTGCAAAATGATTGCAGAAAATCTCGGTGTCAACCAACGCCCAATTAACTGTATAGTTGTACTGCACTAGAGCTGCCGCCGCCTTAGCTGAAAATGACTTATGATAATCATAAAACGTGAACCCACCATATTTATGAGCTAACTCTGTGACTTTGAACAGATACATGTCAAGCTCTTCACGTCTTTCTGGCTTGACTGAGCATAAAACGTCACGATAAATGGCGAACGCCATACTGAATTCAGCTAATGTAAGCTTGCGACTTAACCTTACATCTTTTGCTTTCAGAATGACCGACACCTCACCGCAAGCAATAGTCTTGTTCTCGGAAACATCATGAGACGCAATAAGCAAGGAAGCGAGATTAACATCCTTACCATCAAGAATGTCCTTCAGATTAGTCGGGATAAAATGAGCTGGCGCGACATTTGGCACGAGCATATTAAGTCCAACCGGTAACACTGAAGCCTGCGGGGTAGCAGAAACCTGAGGGGGAACGGAAGTGTGTGGAATGGCCGAAGTCAAACCCACCACTGGGGCCGGAGCGGGAGCCTCCGAACTCTTACATTCCAAGGTATCAACTCTAGAGCACAGCGAGTTAATTAACGTATGCAACTGCAAGATGGACGTATTGAGTGTCTGCATGGACACTTCTTCACTGCTAGGGCCTGCTTGATCGCAGGGTCCCGAGTGCTCAGAGACCAATAAACGATAAAGTTCCGCCTTGCGGGCAGTAGCCGGGAACGGGATGCCTTTGCGGACGAGTTCAGCCGTCAGTTTAGGAATGGTCCAGTTACGAAGAGATGGGATGCTACCCAGATCCGATGTTCTAGCGACATTGTCCAGAACAGAAGCTGCATCTTCAATGTCTGATGCGTGAGACATTTCTGAAATTAGATATACAACAATCAAATCCTGACCCAAGGGACAACCAAAAAACGAAATACACCTGTCAGAGCAAGACTAACCCGGAAATCAAAACCACTGCCACCACAGAATCGGACTAGAAAGTGAAGAGTACCGAGTGGTGACTAGACATATGCTAACAGCGTGACACGTAAAGTTACTCGTGACTAACGAACCCCTTGGCCCAAAGACGTGATGAGCAGGGGATAAAGAGCACACCCAAGGACGTGATGGGTAACGAACTAAGACATGAATACCTGGACTTCCGGAAGCCTAAAACAGACCGCACCTTGACAACTGGGTTATGACGGTCAATCTCGACACGAACAGGCGCTGGAACAACGTAGAAGCTGAAACGAGGCGAGACCACCAGGATGAACACTGCGAGCCAAAAGGAGAACCGTATGAAGAGAATGTTTACCATAACTAACCCAAAAAATGGACTGCGCATACCTGTACCGAGGGTGGTAAGCCAACACGAAGTTCACGACAGCAGACGTTTAAGCCACAAGAGCGTGCGTGGACAACTGCTGAATAAACACACAGGCATATAACTTAACAACACATAGGCTAAGGCAGATCCACACGAGGACCCAAAGACGAGTTGAGTCGGTGGAAAGGCTGGAATAACGTAGAAGCTGAAGCGAGGCGAGACCACCAGAATGAACACTGCGAGTTAAAGGAGAACCGTATGAAGAGAATGTTTACCATAACTAACCCAAAAAATGGACTGCACATACCTGTACCGAGGGTGGTAAGCCAACACGAAGTTCACGACAGCAGACGTATAAGCCACAAGAGCGTGCGTGGACAACTGCTGAATCAAACACACCGGCATATAACTTAACAACACACAGGGTAGGGCAGATCCACACGAGGACCCAAAGACGAGTTGAGTCGGTGGAAAGGACATGAACCGAGCCCCAAAGGGCGAGTTGGGGGAAGAGAAAACAACTTGCATAAACATAAATATTTTTTTTTTTTTTTTTTTAAATTAACACCTATATACATATGTGCAAAATTCCAAATATACCCTTTCATCTCTTTTACCTAAAAACGACCGGGCCAAGGACAGCGAAGTAGCGTAAAGATGAACTTTGAGCCTACAGCCACACAGCATTACTGAGCTAGTAAGACAATAGTCTAATGAAGGAGGTAGAACGTGAAAACAAGAACAAGGGCAAGGGTAAACCCACCACATAACTAAACAGGTACAGGTGTGGATCAACACCTACAAGGCGCTTAGTGAGGCTATGACGAAGGATTTAGCTAGTAACACGACAAAAACACTTAACCAGGTAAAAGAGTAACCATAGGAGCACAGGAACAACAGAACAGCAGCGCACATTGAAGACCATGCTACAAGCCAGGCAAACTAATTTAGGAACAACCGCCTTATTCACTACCACAACAAGTTAGAGTAAAACGGTACCAAACAACGAGCAAAGTAAATAACTACGACTGGCAATAAATATCATGAAGCAATAAATACCATGAAGACAGAGGCGAAACAGCGGAAGGCAAATAGACCATGTGAGAACAGAATTATAGTACCAGACAATAGCGGAGCATATAATGGTAGTGTATCAGCAGCATATGCAACAGACTCATGAGTTAAAACATGACTAATACGGACCAATGTATGCGGCCGAAGTGTAGATACGAGAAGCAATAGTGTAAAACACATGGAATATGAAACAGATTAGGTATATGAGGAGCAACTGCGGAACAAACGCGTCAACCAGTGAAATAAACAGCAGGGACATTTGTGACACATTAATGAAGCGTGACCAGTAGACAACGAGTACTGACACTAAGACTAACACCTGGAACTACAAGACTATAATACCTACAGTATATAAACAAGCACCCAACATGCAGAGCTGAGCCGCAGGAACAGCTGTGACACATTAAAGAAGCGTCCTGACCAGTAGACAACGAGTACTGACACTAAGACTAACACCTGGAACTACAAGACTATAATACCTACAGTATGCAAACAAGCACCCAGCATGCAGAGCTGAGCCGCAGGAGGTGTGTAACGAACTAGCTGCCGGCTGAGACTGGCGACCGAATAAGAAAGTCGGCATGCGTAAGGCAGCGGAACGGGACGGGAGAATACCGCGGAGCTCCGAAGGACATATGCTCTGCAAGGTAACTCCCGCTGTCACCTCCCCCAGCCAG
Source organism: Hyla sarda (assembly GCF_029499605.1). NCBI lineage: Eukaryota > Metazoa > Chordata > Amphibia > Anura > Hylidae > Hyla > Hyla sarda. Next base: position 104,378 of record NW_026609640.1, on the reverse strand, counting down.
CACCAAACATCTGAAAAGAAACCCCCCGACATGCGCCGGGAGCGCACAACGTAGCTCAGCAGCCCGCTACGGCTGCTGAACAACAACACCAACATGCTAAAGGCAGGGCACGGGGGACTCATACGAGACACGTGCCCCCCGGACTCCTGCAGTCACTCTCCGGACCTTAACTAACCTGAAATGACGTGCGCACAGGAACGAACACGAGGCTGGAGAGACTCCCCACGGCGTCTGACGTCACGGACTCCAAACAACGCGAGAGCCGCGGCGCACTGAACACAGGGAGCCGCGGCTTTTAAGCGCAAGTACCGCCCCTCCCACAAACACAGGTTAAGTGACTCAGTCAATTAACCTTCGCACATATCATACAGGGATCACATCATATATCACATACACATCCTCACATATTATATATATATATATCATACAGGGATCACATCATATATCACATACACATCCTCACTTATTATATATATATCATACAGGGATCACATCATATATCACATACACATCCTCACTTACTATATATATCATACAGGGATCACATCATATATCACATACACATCCTCACTTATATATATATATATATCATACAGGGCTCACATCATATGTCACATACACATCCTCACTTATTATATATATATCATACAGGGATCACATCATATATCACATACACATCCTCACTTACTATATATATCATACAGGGATCACATCATATATCACATACACATCCTCACTTATATATATATATATCATACAGGGATCACATCATATATCACATACACATCCTCACTTATATATATATATCATACAGGGATCACATCATATATCACATACACATCCTCACTTATTATATATATATCATACAGGGATCACATCATATATCACATACACATCCTCACTTATTATATATATATCATACAGGGATCACATCATATATCACATACACATCCTCACTTATTATATATATATCATACAGGGATCACATCATATATCACATTCACATCCTCACTTATTATATATATCATACAGGGATCACATCATATATCACATACACATCCTCACTTATTATATATATATCATACAGGGGTCACATCATATATCACATACACATCCTCACTTATTATATATATATATATATCATACAGGGATCACATCATATATCACATACACATCCTCACTTATATATATATATCATACAGGGATCACATCATATATCACATACACATCCTCACTTATTATATATATATCATACAGGGATCACATCATATATCACAAACACATCCTCACTTATTATATATATATCATACAGGGATCACATCATATATCACATACACATCCTCACTTATTATATATATATCATACAGGGATCACATCATATATCACATTCACATCCTCACTTATTATATATATCATACAGGGATCACATCATATATCACATACACATCCTCACTTATTATATATATATATATATCATACAGGGATCACATCATATGTCACATACACATCCTCACTTATTATATATATCATACAGGAATCACATCATATATCACATACACATCCTCACTTATATATATCATACAGGGAACGCATCATATATCACATACACATCCTCACTTATTATATATATCATACAGGGAACGCATCATATATCACATACACATCCTCACTTATTATATATATCATACAGGGATCACATCATATATCACATACACATCCTCACTTATTATATATATCATACAGGAATCACATCATATATCACATACACATCCTCACTTATTATATATATATATATCATACAGGGATCACATCATATATCACATACACATCCTCACTTATTATATATATATCATACAGGGATCACATCATATATCACATACACATCCTCACTTATTATATATATATCATACAGGGATCACATCATATATCACATACACATCCTCACTTATTATATATATCATACAGGGATCACATCATATATCACATACACATCCTCACTTATTATATATATATATCATACAGGGATCACATCATATATCACATACACATCCTCACTTATTATATATATATATCATACAGGGATCACATCATATATCACATACACATCCTCACTTATATATATCATACAGGGGTCACATCATATATCACATACACATCCTCACTTATTATACATATATCATACAGGGATCACATCATATATCACATACACATCCTCACTTATTATATATATATCATACAAGGATCACATCATATATCACATACACATCCTCACTTATTATATATATCATACAGGGATCACATCATATATCACATACACATCCTCACTTATATATACCGTATATACTCGAGTATAAGCCGAGTTTTTCAGCACGATTTTTCGTGCTGAAAACACCCCCCTAGGCTTATACTCGAGTGAACTCCCCCACCCGCAGTGGTCTTCAACCTGCGGACTTCCAGAGGTTTCAAAACTACAACTCCCAGCAAGCCAGGGCAGCCATCGGCTGTCCGGGCTTGCTGGGAGTTGTAGTTTTGAAACCTCCGGAGGTCCGCAGGTTGAAGACCACTGCGGCCTTCAACATCATCCAGCCCCCTCTCACCCCCTTTAGTTCTGAGTACTCACCTCCGCTCGGCGCTGGTCCGGTCCTGCAGGGCTGTCCGGTAAGGAGGTGGTCCGGTGAGGAGGTGGTCCGGGCTGCTATCTTCACCGGGGAGGCCTCTTCTAAGCGCTTCGGGCCCGGCCTCAGAATAGTCACGTTGCCTTAACAACGACGCAGATGCGTCGTTGTCTAGGCAACGGCTCTATTCCGGGCCGGAAGCGCGGAGAAGAGGCGCCCCCGGTGAAGATAGCAGCCCGGACCACCTCCTCACCGGACCACCTCCTTACCGGACAGCCCTGCAGGACCGGACCAGCGCCGAGCGGAGGTGAGTACTCAGAACTAAAGGGGGTGAGAGGGGGCTGGGTGATGTTGAAGGCCGCAGTGGTCTTCAACCTGCGGACCTCCGGAGGTTTCAAAACTACAACTCCCAGCAAGCCCGGACAGCCGATGGCTGCCCGGGCTTGCTGGGAGTTGTAGTTTTGAAACCTCTGGAGGTCCGCATGTTGAAGGCCGCAGTGGTCTTCAACCTGCGGACCTCCGGAGGTTTCAAAACTACAACTCCCAGCAAGCCCGGACAGCCGATGGCTGCCCGGGCTTGCTGGGAGTTGTAGTTTTGAAACCTCTGGAGGTCCGCAGGTTGAAGACCACTGAGGGCGAATGATGAGAAGAGGATGATGAAGGGGGGTGTGTGGGATGATGAAGGGGGGTGTGGGGATGATGAAGGGGGGTGGGGATGATGAAGGGGGGGGGGTGTGGGATGATAAGGGGATGTGTGGGATGATGACAAGGGGATGATGAAGGGGGGATGTGTGGGATAAGGGGATGTGTGGGATGATGACAAGGGGATGATGAAGGGGGGATGTGTGGGATGATGACAAGGGGATGATGAAGGGGGGATGTGTGGGATGATAAGGGGATGTGTGGGATGATGACAAGGGGATGATGAAGGGGGGATGTGTGGGATGATAAGGGGATGTGTGGGATGATGACAAGGGGATGATGAAGGGGGGATGTGTGGGATGATGAGGATGTTAATGACGGGTCTGGATGATGACAGGGGGGGATGAGGTATTTCCCACCCTAGGCTTATACTCGAGTCAATAACTTTTCCTGGGATTTTGGGTTGAAATTAGGGGTCTCGGCTTATACTCGGGTCGGCTTATACTCGAGTATATACGGTATATCATACAGGGATCACATCATATATCACATACACATCCTCACTTATATATATCATACAGGGATCACATCGTATATCACATACACATCCTCACTTATATATATCATACAGGGATCACATCATATATCACATACACATCCTCACTTATATATATCATACAGGGATCACATCGTATATCACATACACATCCTTACTTATATATATCATACAGGGATCACATCATATATCACATACACATCCTCACTTATTATATATATATCATACAGGGATCACATCATATATCACATACACATCCTCACTTATTATATATATATATCATACAGGGATCACATCATATATCACATACATATCCTCACTTATTATATATATCATACAGGGATCACATCATATATCACATACACATCCTCACTTATTATATATATATCATACAGGGATCACATCATATATCACATACACATTCTCACTTATTATATATATCATACAGGGATCACATCATATATCACATACACATCCTCACTTATTATATATATATCATACAGGGATCACATCATATATCACATACACATCCTCACTTATTATATATATCATACAGGGGTCACATCATATATCACATACACATCCTCACTTATTATATATATATCATACAGGGATCACATCATATATCACATACACATCCTCACTTATTATATATATATCATACAGGGATCACATCATATATCACATACACATTCTCACTTATTATATATATCATACAGGGGTCACATCATATACACATCCTCACTTATATAAAACTTAATGTGTGTGTGTATGTATGTATGAGTGTGTGTGTGTATGTATGTATGAGTGTGTGTGTGTATGTATATTCCACAAAAACGTCCAAGATGTTAACATTACACTTGGTCACATGTTACTTATATGTCAACAACAAACATAGGATCGGTGATTTAACCCCTACATCTGCCAGGGCCGGGGTTTATGTATAAAGTCCCATACAAGTCTATGGGAAATATGTGTTACTGCATAACTTCCAAACGGCTGGAGATATTTCGATAATATTTGGTCACATGTTACTTAAGTCCCATGCAAATCAATGGGAAATGTATGTTCTCACATAACTTCTGTACGGCTGGAGATATTTCAATACCTGGTACACATATTACAGGTCGAGGATAGGAGATAGGAGGTCGGGATAGGAGGTGGGGGTATGTTTTTTTTTTTTATATGACAACAATATATGGGGATGGGATATGAAGTCAAAAGCTTCCTCCTTTGTTTATTTTCCTCCCCAACAAGGATGAGGAAGGAAAAACCGGGCAATGCCGGGTACTCAGCTAGTTATATATATATCTCATACAGGGATCACATCATATGTCACATACACATCCTCACTTATTATATATATATCATACAGGGGTCACATCATATATCACATACACATCATCACTTATTATATATATATATCATACAGGGGTCACATCATATATCACATACACATCCTCACTTATTATATATATCATACAGGGATCACATCATATATCACATACACATCCTCACTTATATATATATATATATATATCATACAGGGATCACATCATATATCACATACACATCCTCACTTATTATATATATCATACAGGGATCACATCATATATCACATACACATCCTCACTTATTATATATATCATACAGGGATCACATCATATATCACATACACATCCTCACTTATATATATATCATACAGGGATCACATCATATATCACATACACATCCTCACTTATTATATATATATATATCATACAGGGATCACATCATATATCACATACACATCCTCACTTATTATATATATATCATACAGGGGTCACATCATATATCATATACACATCCTCACTTATTATATATATCATACAGGGATCACATCATATATCATATACACATCCTCACTTATTATATATATCATACAGGGATCACATCATATATCACATACACATCCTCACTTATTATATATATATCATACAGGGATCACATCATATATCACATACACATCCTCACTTATTATATATATATATCATACAGGGATCACATCATATATCACATACACATCCTCACTTATATATATATCATACAGAGATCACATCATATATCACATACACATCCTCACTTATAATATATATATATCATACAGGAATCACATCATATATCACATACACATCCTCACTTATTATATATATATATATATCATACAGGGATCACATCATATATCACATACACATCCTCACTTATTATATATATATATATATCATACAGGGATCACATCATATATCACATACACATCCTCACTTATTATATATATATATATCATACAGGGATCACATCATATATCACATACACATCCTCACTTATTTTATATATATCATACAGGGATCACATCATATATCACATACACATCCTCACTTATTATATATATATATATCATACAGGGATCACATCATATATCACATACACATCCTCACTTATTATATATATATCATACAGGGATCACATCATATATCACATACACATCCTCACTTATTATATATATATATCATACAGGGATCACATCATATATCACATACACATCCTCACTTATTATATATATATCATACAGGGATCGCATCATATATCACATACACATCCTCACTTATTATATATATATCATACAGGGATCACATCATATATCACATACACATCCTCACTTATTATATATATATATATCATACAGGGGTCACATCATATATCACATACACATCCTCACTTATATATATATATATCATACAGGGATCACATCATATATCACATACACATCCTCATATATATATATATAGATGCAGATGCAAATCATAAAATGTTGCAGTATCTTGTAATACCTTTTTTATTGGACTAAGAGCATTAGCATTGGTACGGCCTCACCTGGAATATGCTGCTCAGTTTTGGTCGCCTGTACATAAAAGGGACACTGCAGAGTTGGAAAGGTGCAGAGACGCGCGACTAAACTAATATGGGGCATGGAACATCTTAGCTATGAGGAGCGATTAAATGAGTTACAATTGTTTAGTCTTGAGAAGAGACGTTTAAGGGGGGGGGGGGGGGGGATATGATAAACGTATATAAGTATATTAATGGCCCATACAAAAAATATGGAGAAAAACTGTTCCAGGTTAAACCCCCCCAAAGGACGAGGGGGCACTCCCTCCGTCTGGAGAAGAAAAAGTTTAGTCTCAAGGGGCGACACGCCTTCTTTACCATGAGAACTGTGAACTTATGGAACAGTCTACCTCAGGAACTGGTCACAGCAGGAACAATTAACAGCTTTAAAACAGGATTAGATATATTCCTGGAACAAAATAACATTAATGCTTATGAAGAAATATAAAATCCCATCCCTTCCCCAATATCGCGCCACACCCCTACCCTTCAATTCCCTGGTTGAACTTGATGGACATATGTCTTTTTTCGACCATACTAACTATACAATAGATGTCTTAACCCCTGCATATTTGTGAGATGTAACCTGTGTCTTCTACTTGTGAGCTTAGATTTGCTTTGGACTTGATAAAGGGAGGAATCCCGAAAGCTTGTCTCTACAACATGCTGTTAGTCCAATAAAAAAGGTATTACAAGATACTGCAACATTTTATGATTTGCATCTATATATATATATATATATATATATATATATATACACACACACACACAGTGCATAGTGAAAGTATTCGGCCCCCATGAACTTTGACCTTTTGCCACATTTCAGGCTTCAAACATAAAGATATAAAACTGTAATTAATTGTGAAGAATCAACAACAAGTGGGACACGATGAAGTGGAACGAAATGTATTGGATATTTCAAACTTTGTTAACAAATAAAAAACAAAAAAATTGGGCGTGCAAAATTATTCAGCCCCTTTACTTTCAGTGCAGCAAACTCTCTCCAGAAGTTCAGTGAGGATCTCTGAATAATCCAATGTTGACCTAAATGACCAATGATGATAAATAGAATCCACCTGTGTGTAATCAAGTCTCCATATAAATGGACCTGCACTGTCATAGTCTCAGAGGTCCGTTTAAAGTGCAGAGAGCATCATGAAGAACAAGGAACACACGAGGCAGGTCCGAGATACTGTTGTGGAGAAGTTTAAAGCTGGATTTGGATACAAAAAGATTTCCCAAGCTTTAAACATTCCAAGGAGCACTGTGCAAGCGATAATATTGAAAGGGAAGGAGTATCAGGCCACTGCAAATCTATGAAGACTTGGCCGTCCCCCTAAACTTTCAGCTCATACAAGAAGACTGATCAGAGATGCAGCCAAGAGGTCCATGATTACTCTGGATGAACTGCAGAGATCTACAGCTGAGGTGGGAGACTCTGTCCATAGGACAACAATCAGTCCTATACTGCACAAATCTGGCCTTTATGGAAGAGTGGCAAGAAGAAAGCCATTTCTTAAAGATATCCATAAAAAGTGTAGTTTAAAGTTTGCCACAAGCCACCTCGGAGACACACCAAACATGTGGAAGAAGGTGCTCTGGTAGAATGAAACCAAAATCAAACTTTTTGGCAACAATGCAAAATGTTATGTTTGGCGTAAAAGCAACACAGCTCATCACCCTGAACACACCATCCCCACTGTCAAACATGGTGGTGGCAGCATCATGGTTTGGGCCTACTTTTCTTCAGTAGGGACAGGGAAGATGGTTAAAATTGATGGGAAGATGGATGGAGCCAAATACAGGACCATTCTGGAAGAAAACCTGATGGAGTCTGCAAAAGACCTGAGACTGGGATGGAGATTTGTCTTCCAACAAGACAATGATCTAAAACATAAAGCAAAATCTACAATGGATTGGTTCACAAATAAACATATCCAGGTATTAGAATGGCCAAGTCAAAGTCCAGACCTGAATCCAATCGAGAATCTGTGGAAAGAACTTAAAACTGCTGTTCACAAACGCTCTCCATCCAACCTCACTGAGCTCGAGCTGTTTTGCAAGGAGGAATGGGCAAAAATTTCAGTCTCTCGATGTGCAAAACTGATAGAGACATACCCCAAGCGACTTACAGCTGTAATCGCAGCAAAAGGTGGCGCTACAAAGTATTAACTTAAAGGGGCTGAATAATTTTGCACGCCCAATTTTTCAGTTTATTTGTTAAAGTTTGAAATATCCAGTAAATTTTGTTCCACTTCAAGATTGTGTCCAACTTGTTTGTTCTTCACAAAAAATTACAGTTTTATATCTTTATGTTTGAAGCCTGAAATGTGGCAAAAGGTCGAAAAGTTCAAGGGGGATGAATACTTTCACTATGCACTGTATATACAGGGATCACATCATATGTTACATACACATCCTCACTTATTATATATACACACACACAGGGATCACATCATATATCACAAACGCATCCTCACTTATTACAGTGGGGATCAAAAGTTTGGGAACCCAAGGTAAAAATTGGGGATTTTCCTAGTCCCTTATGACGGAAAATATAGATTTTATTAAAGACAGGAGGCGAACATTTTGCATACTCTTCTTTTACTACTCAGGTGTTAGCAGCAAGGTATAATCACAAGGTACATAGAAAAAAACGTTACATATGCAAATAAGGTGTGTCAGGTAACCAATCAGGTGCTAGCATAGGTGATAAGAGACAAGGTAACGTACAATACTTCCTCTTCTTTGATGTCACAGTATAACGATATAGTATAGCATAAACATAAAACATAACAGAAAAACACTAAAGTCCAACTTTGTTGGGGAACAAGAAAATATATATAGATGGAGTAAAGTCCACACAAAAATTTTTTTTGTCTTTGAGGTCGGAAACCTCGTGGAGGAAAGTTCCTTTGAACGATGAACTGGAGCAACTTCATGAACTGGAGACAAGTCCTAGAAGATGTAGGTAGCCGAATGTTCTGTTGACTCGAAGATAGTTGTCAAACCAAAAGTTACACTGAAAGAACAAGGATAAGATAATAATAATAAAGGGAAGGGATAAAGGGAGGGAAAATGTTTGCCTCCTGTCTTTAATAAAATCTATATTTTCCGTCATAAGGGACTAGGAAAATCCCCAATTTTATTACAAGACTGGAGGCTCCATTTTGCAAGTTTAAAGCTATAGAAAGGAAACTTGAATAAAAATATGACAGGATATATACAAGTTTAAACAATTGCCATAGAAACATGCGAGTCTGGTCTGAAATAAAAGGTTTTAAAAGTTGATTCGGAACTCCAATTGGCGGCTTTAAGAATATCCGACAGGGATACCCCTGATTGTTTCAGCTTAGTGGACATGGCTCCTCTGGAGGAGTGGGCTTTAAAGATAGAAATGTCAATACCTGCCAATTGCATAATCTGCTTCATCCATCTGGCCAAAGAAGGGGATGAAACAGGACGGTAAGGTTTACAGAAGGAAATGAGTAATTGAGTGTCAGAAGGGTTACGGAAAGATTGTGTTCTTTGTTCATAAACCTGGAGGCATGAAACTACACAGAGATGTGTCTGTTGGGGGAAAGATGAATAGAATACTGAATGAAGAGAAGTTTTAGTATGTCTGTATATAGAAAAACGAACACCATCAGGTGGGAATTGTCTGTGAGATATATCTAAGGCTCTGACATCTGAAATTCGTTTAAGGGATATCAAGCAAAGGAGGGCCGTTAATTTAAAAGATAGTACTTTTAATGTAAGGGAATGGTTATCACCTAAGGAATTCAAATATTGCAAGAGAATATTCACATCCCAGGTAGATTGGTATCTGGGTAAGGGTGGACGTCTGAATTTTATGCCTTTTAGTAATTTGCAAATTAAGGGATGTTTACCCACAGAGAGATAATTAATAGGAGCGTGGTAGAAGGAAATGGCTGATCTATAGACGTTTATGGTACGGTAAGCTTTTCCCGCATCAAAAGATGAAGATAAAAAATTTATAATATGATTTAAAGGTGCATGTACGGGATCCAAACCCCGTAGCATGCACCAACCAGACCAAGTTTTCCAGGCTGATCTGTAAGCAGATCTGGTACCTGGAGCCCAGGCGTCTGAGAGGATTTCTCTAGATGAGTTAGAAAGTCCGAAACCCGGGTCTGGTGACCCGAAACACACCAGGCTATCAACAGAAGATTGTTGGATGTTATGAGAGGATGAGGGTTCCCTAGAGAATCCCGAAGTAGAAAAGGATGAGAAGGAAGTAAGCGAGGGAAATCGATCAGCATTTCCAGAATCTGAGGGAACCAAGATTGTGTTGGCCACCACGGAGTGATGAGAGTTACTATTGATTTCTGAGATTTTATGAGAAGGAGAACTCTCGGAATCAGGATAAAGGGAGGAAATGCATAAAGGTGCTCCAAGGGCCAATGTTGGAGGAGGGCATCTATGCCCTCTGCCTCTGGATCGGGACGCCAGCTGTAAAAGCGATGAATCTGTTGATTCAATCGGGATGCAAAGAGGTCTAGGAAGAAAGGACCCCACAAGGAATTGATGCGATTGAATATCTGAGGATCCAATTGCCAATCGCTGGAATCCGTAAGGAAACAGGAGTTCCAGTCCGCGATGATGTTGGAAAGACCTGGTAAGTATTCTGCCTTGATGGTGATGTTCCTGTGAAGACAGTAGTGCCAAAGATCTTTGGCGATGTTGGCCAGAAGAAAAGATTTCGTACCACCAAGTTTGTTGATATACTGTACTGCGGAGATATTGTCCATCCGTAAGAGGATGCAACAATCTGATCTGTTCTTCGCAAAGCTCTTGAGAGCGAAGAACCCTGCCAGTAATTCCAAACAGTTGATGTGGAATAGAGATTCTTCTGGAGACCATTTTCCTCCTGTTGAAGAGGATCCGCATCGGGCCCCCCAACCTGAACGACTGGCATCTGATTCTATAATCAGATCTGGAACAGAATTGAAGATAGTTTTTCCATTCCAAACTTGAAGATGTTTTAGCCACCAAAGAAGTTCTTCCTTGGTATCTGGGGTTAGAGCTATTTCGTCTGAATACCCTAAGCCGTTTCGATGGTGATGCGCTTTTAGACGTTGGAGAGCTCGGTAATGAAGCGGGGCTGGGAAAATTGCTTGGATCGAAGCAGAAAGAAGACCCACTACCCGGGCTATGGAACGAAGAGAGACTGTTTGTTTGTTTAGGATGGAATACATTTCCCTCCGAATGGTCTTCATCCTCCTGGGAGGGTGGCTGAGTAGGGCAGATTGGGTGTTTATTAGGAACCCCAAAAATTCTACCTCCTTGGAGGGGACAAGGATGGATTTTTCCGTGTTGATAATAAAGCCCAGATTGGAGAGAAGAGATAGAGTCCATTGAATGTGGAGTCGAATTAGAGATAAAGATTGGGCCATAAGAAGAATGTCGTCCAGATATATAATCAGACGGACTCCTCATGCTCTTAGAACTGCCACGACTGGTTTGAGTAGCTTTGTAAAGCACCATGGGGCCGAGGATAGGCCGAATGGTAGGCAGGTGAACTGTCATCTTTGATCCTTCCATAAAAATTGGAGGTATGGTTGAGATTCGTGATGTATTGGAACTGTGAGGTATGCATCCTTGAGATCTATTTTCGCTAACCAGTCGTCTGGTAATAGCAGATCTCTCAAAAGGTGGATGCCCTCCATCTTGAAATGTTGATAGATCACATAATTGTTAAAATTTTTTAGATTTATGACAGGTCTGTATCCCCCGTCCTTCTTTTTCACTAGAAAAAGGTTGCTCAGGAAACCTTGAGAATGTAAGGGTATCTGAATGATTGCATTTTTGGAAATTAACTCCTTGATTTCTGTTTCTATAAGGGATTTGTTCTCCTCTGAGAAATGAATTGGTTGTGGAATTGAACATTGAATTGGAGTTTGGACAAATTCTATCTGATAACCTAGGATTGAGTTTAGGACCCAAGGGTCGGATGTTACCATGGCCCAAGTATGGGAAAAATATGCAATCCTTCCTCCCAATGGAAGTGGGGAAGAAAACATCGGATAAGGACTTACCGTTGTTGGGTCTGGATCTGGGGTATCCGCGGTGACCTCTGGCTCTCCATGGTCTTCCTCTTGTGGGGAAGAAGGGACTGGGTTGATAGGCAGGGGCAGGATTCTGGAACCTGTCTGGTCTTGGGGGGGGCCCGATTATATTGTCTCTCCTGAGACTGGCGGCTGGGAAAATTGCCCCTTCTTTTCCCAGCCCTGGGTAAAACCCGAGGTTGAAAAACCTTCTTGAGGGAAGATTGGGCTTTATTCAGTGATGAAAAGAGAGACACATATTTATTTATCTCTTTGATGAAGTCATCACCGAAGAGGAGGCCATCAGTGGGGGATTCCGGTTCTGTCGTAGCTAAGTTAATTCATTGTGGATCCAATTTTAAAAGGATGGACCTCTTACGTTCAGTGCAGATGGTAGTGTTAATGCCACCAAAAATGCATAGGGCCCTTTGAGCCCAGCCTTTAAGGACCTCTAAATTCACTGGGTTACCCGAGGTATTGGCTTCCTCTGTGAGGTCTAAAATCTAAAATGGGCCAAGTAGGTCCAAAAACCTGTCTTGGATCGTCCTAAAGGACCGATCTACTCCTTTTTTGGGGCTTTTACCCGTATTATTAAGGTATTTAACCAGTGGAGGATCGATCTCTGGAGTAATGGATAGCTTGTTAGGGATACTAGGTCGTGGGCATTCTGCCCGTAGTCTGTTGCGGGTAGCCTTATCAATGGGTTTCCTTACCCAAAGGTTCAAAAATTGGGATACCTGGGGTTGAGGTTCCCATTCCCCAGAACAGGTGTGTTTAAGTAGACTGGGGTCAAAGTACGGAGTACCCGCACTGTCCATAATAACTGTCTTAGGGATCTCAGTTGTTACTGGAGATTCCTCATTCTCAGAGATGTCCTCATACTCTGAGTCTGAATACCCCTCAGAAATCTCCCCTTCCTCAGATGAGGATTGGTCAGGGGAAGTGTTGTAAGAGTCCGGTTTCTCTCTACGGGATACTCTCTTAACCCGGCTGTCATGTTTCTCCTCCCGGGTGGAGGGTATGGGATGCAACTTTTTAGCATCAGTATATCTGCTCTTTGTAGTAGCAGGACAAGGGACCTGATCCTTAGTCACTTTAGACTTTTTATAAGATTTTGAAGGACCGGTAGTAGGCATAGGCCGTTTATGGGAGGCCTTCCCAGATTTCCCCCATCCTTTGGCTAATTTGGATGTGGAATCCTCCGCGGACCAAAATTGATCCGACGGGGTAGATGGTCCAGCTTTGGGGGATTTTTGGTAATTAGGATGGGACATGACCAAGGCTACTGATTGAGCCACAATTTCTGGTATGCTGGACATTGCATTTTGAACCGACAGGTTCACCATAGATTGTATGGCGTTGCCATCCATAATTTGAAAATTACAATTGGACCCCATATCCTTAGATGTATCCTCGTCGGCCATATTGTCATATATATATACTAAATGATATGGAGAATATATATGGGGGAATTATATATGTATAGTTTAAATTATATATATATATATATATATATATATGACACAAGGAGTAAGCCTATTTCTCCTATCCAATTCGCAATATTGGATGGTAAATACCAGTTTTTGCCAGTAGGTGGCACCACAGGCTAAGAAATGACTGGGAAGCACTAGCTAAATGCTGACGCGGCCGTCTCCGGAGTAACCAAGTTCTGACTGACAGGAATTTCAGTCACAGAACGGGAGGTGAAAGAGCGCGAAGCTGAGGACCAGCTCACGTGATATTGCGAGAAGTCCGGCGGTGCCGAGACCAGCGATACCGAGGGGAAGATTAATGGGTATTTTCTTGAAAGAGAAGTGTATAAGAAACGGAGGTAAGAGTGAGGAAGCGAAAGTAAGATAAACCCAGGGGAAAGCTTGGGAAAGTGTATATATGTTATATGTGGTGATAAGAGGATAATGGAATGGACGGCAGTATTGGTATGGTGACAAAGAGGAAAATATATAATTGGGGTGATGAAAAAACTGTAGAATGTATATATATATGTATGATAATACTCACAACATATATATAATGTGAATTAATGTGAGAAAAAACGTTATAAGAGTATATGAGACAAGAGCAAATTTGATGAATACTTAACTTCTGAGCGGAGCAGCAAAGAAGAGGAAGTTTTGTACGTTACCTTGTCTCTTATCACCTATGCTAGCATCTGATTGGTTACCCGACACACCTTATTTGCATATGTAACGTTTTTTTCTATGTACCTTGTGATTATACCTTGCTGCTAACACCTGAGTAGTAAAAGAAGAGTATGCAATATGGAGCCTCCAGTCTTGTAATAACATTTGTATTAATGTGCATAAAGAAGCCAAGGAAAGATGGAAAAATCTCCAAAAGGCATCAAATTACAGATTAGACATTCTTATAATATTTCAACAAAAGTTAGATTTTATTTCCATCATTTACACATTCAAAATAACAGAAAACAAAAAAAAATGGTGTCTGCAAAAGTTTGGGCACCCTGCAGAGTTAATATCTTGTACTTCCCCCTTTGGCAAGTATCACAGCTTGTAAACACTTTTTGTAGCAGCCAAGAGTCTTTTAATTCTTGTTTGAGGTATCTTTGCCCATTCTTCCTTACAAAAGTCTCCCAGTTCTTTGAGATTTCTGGGCTGTCTGTCACGCACTGCTCTTTTAACCCCTTAAGGACACATGACGTACTGGAACGTCATGTGTCCACTCCCGATCTATAACGCGGGGCCACGGCGTGGCCCCGCGTCATAGCGGGTCGGGCCCGGCCTCTAACAACGGCCGGGACCCGTGGCTAATAGCGCGCGGCGTTGATCGCTGTGCCGCGCGCTATTAACCCTTTAGACGCGGCGTTCAAAGTTGAACGCCGCGTCTAAAGTGAAACCGAAAGCATCCCGGCTAGCTCAGTGGGCTGTTCGGGATAGCCGCGGTGAAATCGCGGCATCCCGAACAGCTGACAGGACAGCGGGAGGGCCCCTTCCTGCCTCCTCGCTGTCCGATCGCCGAATGACTGCTCAGTGCCTGAGATCCAGGCCTGAGCAGTCATCCGGCAGAATCGTTGATCACTGGTTTCTTATGAGAAACCAGTGATCAACATAGAAGATCAGTGTGTGCAGTGTTATAGGTCCCTATGGGACCTATAACACTGCAAAAAAAAAGTGAAAAAAAAAAGTGAATAAAGATCATTTAACTCCTCCCCTATTAAAAGTTTGAATCACCCCCCTTTTCCAATAAAAAAAAAAACACAGTGTAAATAAAAATAAAAATAAACATATGTGGTATCACCGCGTGCGGAAATGTCCGAATTATAAAAATATATCATTAATTAAACCGCTCGGTCAATGGCGTGCGCGCAAAAAAATTCCAAAGTCCAAAATAGTGCATTTTTGGTCACTTTTTATATCATTTAAAAATGAATAAAAAGTGATCAATAAGTCCTATCAATGCAAAAATGGTACCGTTAAAAACTTCAGATCACGGCGCAAAAAATGAGCCCTCATACCGCCCCATACACGGAAAAATAAAAAAGTTATAGGGGTCAGAAGATGACAATTTTAAACGTATTAATTTTCCTGCATGTAGTTATGATTTTTTCCAGAAGTCCGACAAAATCAAACCTATATAAGTAGGGTATCATTTTAATCGTATGGACCTACAGAATACATATCAGGTGTCATTTTTACCGAAAAATGTACTACGTAGAAACGGAAGCCCCCAAAAGTTACAAAACAGCGTTTTTTTTTTCAATTTTGTCGCACAATGATTTTTTTTCCCGCTTCACCATAGATTTTTGGGCAAAATGACTGACGTCATTACAAAGTAGAATTGGTGGCGCAAAAAATAAGCCATCATATGGATTTTTAGGTGTAAATTTGAAAGAGTTATGATTTTTTAAAGGCAAGGAGCAAAAAACGAAAATGCAAAAACGGAAAAACCTCCGGTCCTTAAGGGGTTAAGGTCTATCTATAGATTTTATATTATGTTGAGGTCAGGAGATTGTGAAGGTCATGGCATAACCTTCAGTTTATGCCCCTTGATGTAAACCCCCATGGATTTTGAGGTGTGTTTAGGAGCATTCTCCATTTGTAGAAGCCATCCTCTCTTTAACTTCAGCTTTTTCACAGATGGCATCAAGTTAGCATCCAAAATTTGCTGAAATGTTATTGAATCCATTTTTCCTTCTACTCGTGAGATGTTCCCTGTGCCGCTGGCTGCAATACAACCCCAAAGCATGATTGATCCACCCCCATGCTTAACAGTTGGACAGAGGTTCTTTTCATTAAATTCTGTTCCCCTTCTCCTGTCGTGCTAATTACACCCCAAAAATGAATCGCTATGTTTAATATGTTTCATAGCATAAAAGCATGATGTCAGCCATGTTGTGTATGTTTTAAATAGACCACAATGTATTCTTGTATTCTAAGTTCTCCTATTCAAATGCCAGCCTGAGGGTAGAATACGTTTTGTCTACTTAGTTATTTATGGCTGTTTGGATAAGACAACAAAAGGGGGACCAGTTACATTCTCTAGACATTCACACATCTGTATTAGAGAAGGGGGGTTGAGATAAATAACTATGTCTCATCCGAATGAACAGTAGGACATATGATATTGTCATATAATGTTAGTATTGTAATGTTAGTATTGTAAAAGGACATCAGTATATATCTATTATCTTATATATGATTCTCAGGTGTAGACTTTGAGAAGGAGTCTTAGTTTAGGGCTAGTTTGCCAGTCATGTGAATGTTATTGTAACTAACAATCAATTACCAAGACTGAACAAACAGGGAGATTCACACGTCTGTCTGAAAGAGACCTCCATGATTCTTATCTTTCCAATAAATTAGGATGTCCAATTGGTGACTCTACATCTGGAGAAACCATGGTTTGATTACTTATAGATGTCAAAAGTAATCTTTGAATTGTTAATTATGGCTCCATTCGTCAAGTGTGGAATGTGGGTTTAAGACCAATTTTATTACAAGACTGGAGGCTCCATTTTGCAGACTCTTCTTTACTACTCAGGTGTTAGCAGCAAGATATAACAAGGTACATAGAAAAAAATGTTACATATGCAAAAAAGGTGTGTCAAGTAGCCAATCAGAGGCTAGCATAGGTGATATGAGGCAAGGTAACATACAATACTTCCTCTTCTTTGCTGCTCCACTCTGAAGATAAGTTACCTCACATTTACTCTTGCCATATATATTTATCGCGTTATTACATACATTCATCCATATATTTATATATTTCTACAGTTTTTCTTTGTCTTCATTATATATATATATTTTTCTCCCTGTATTTCTATCACTACTGCCGTCCATTCAATATTTTCCTTTGCTCCTTACATACATATTATATATAAATAATATGTATGTATCTCTACTCCCCAGGTTTAACCCCCCTCAGGTTTATATCTCCTTAGGTTTATATTTTCTCCCCTTGTTTATCTTTCACACACCTTCCATTCCTTATTCCTTTCCCTTAAATACATATATTCATTCCTTTCTCCCCTCAGTATCGCTGGTCTCGGCGCCGCCAGACTTCTCGCGATACCCGTGGTCCTCAGCTTCGCGCTCTTGATTTTCCCCATTCCGTGACTGACTTTACTGAAGTCTCCTGTCAGTCAGCGTTACGTTCCCTCATTGATTCTGCCCTAGTTCTTAGGATAAAGTCTTCCATTCTGTATATTTAATATTATATATTATATATATAGAGAGAGAGAGAGATTTATTATGTTATACCTATTAATTTGGCCAATCAAACTACATATATTTTTATATTATTCTCTATTATATATATATATATATATATATATATATATATATATATATATATATATTTTGCATTATAGCCAATGAAGATTCATCTAAGGACATAGGGGGACATTTACTAATCTAGTCTATTCTGGGTATGCTTATAGACCAGCATATGTGGTAGTCTCCTGTCTATTGTGCTCCTAATTTATCAAAGGTCTCACAGCCCTTGATAAATTCTGTGCTCAGACTTCAGGGTCTACAGCTTAAACTGCATTTAGACCTGCTCCAACATGGTCTGACATTTCAGCGTATTTTGGGCAGATGCGACTTGTCGCACAAAAGTCGCACTTGATAAATTCAGCACCAATGCATTTTCCAATGCATTTCCGTCTAAAATAGACTTGCATGCATCATGTTCTAAAAATCCTCTACAGCAAAAGTCGCAGAAAAGTCACACATATTTAGACTGCGACTTTATGTGCGACAAATTTAGACAGGAAAAACCAGTCTAAATCCTTTGATAAATTTCCCCCATAGTGTCTAATAATTTTCAATCTATGGAGGGCAACGCCATACAGTCTATGGTGGACTTCTCAGTCCAATATGCAATGTCCAATATACCAGAGATTGTGGCTCAATCCGTGACTTTGATCATGTCCCATAATAAGTATCAAAAATCCCCCAAAGCGGGACCTTCTACCCAGTCGGATAATTTCTGGTCCGTGGAGGATTCCACTTCAAAACTAGCCAGAGGATGGGGAAAGTCTGGGAAGGCCTCCCATAAACCACCTGTTGCTACTACCGGTCCTTCAAAAATCTTATAAAAGACCTAAAGTGGTTAAGGACCAGGTTCCAAGTTCTGCTGTTACAAAAAGCAAACATACTGATGCTAAAAAGTTGCATCCTATATCCTCCACCCGGGAGGAGAAACATGATAACCGAGTTAAGAGAGTATCCCGTAGAGAGAAACCGGACTCTTACAACACTTCCATTGACCAATCCTCATCAGAGGAGGGTGAGATTTTTGAATGTGATTCTGATTATGAGGACATCTCTGATTATGAGGATCCTACAGTAACCACTGAGGACCCTAAAACAGTTTTTACGGACAGTGCGGGAATACCGTATTTTGATCCGAGCCTCCTTAAACATCCCCGTTCTGGGGAATGGGAACCTCTCCCCTAGGTATCCCAATATTTGAATTTATGGGTAAGAAAACCTATTGATAAAGCCACTCGCAACAGATTACGGGCAGAATGCCCCAGACCTACTATCCCAAATAAATTATCCATTACTCCGGAAATCGACCCTTCACTGGTCAAATACCTGAATAAATCAGGAAAAAATCCCAAATAAGGAGTGGATCGATCATTTTGGAAAATCCAAGACAGGTTTTTGGACCTCCTTAGTCCCTTACCAAAAATTTTAGACCTCACTGAAGAGGCTAGTTCTTCTGGTAATCCAGTGAACTTAGAAGTCCTTAAGGGATGGCCTTAAAAAGCCCTATGTATTTTTGGTTGAATTAACTCTACCAACTGCACCGAGCGTAAAAGGTCCATTCTTTTAAAATTGGACCCTCAATTAATTAATTAATTTAGCTACAACAGAACCTGAATCCTCCACTGATGGACTACTATTTGGAGATACATATTTGTTTATCTCTTTAATAAAGGTATCTCTTTTTTCATTGCTAGATAAGGCCCAAACATCCCTCAAAAAGGTTTTTCAACCTCGGGTTTTACCCAGAGCTGGCAAAAGAAGGGGCAATTTTCCAAGCCGTCAGTCTCAGGAGAGACAATATATCCGTGCCCCCCCAAGATCAGACAGGTTTCAAAACCCTACCCCTACCTTTCAACCCAGTCTATTCTTTCCCACAAGAGGAAGACCATGGAGAGCCAGAGGACATCGTGGATACCCCAGATCTAGACCCAACACAGGTAAGTCTTTATCCAATAAATTCTTCCCCACTTCCATTAGGAGGAAGGATTGCATATTTTTCCCATACCTGGGCCATGATAACATCCGACCCTTGGGTCCTAAACACAATCCTAGGTTATCAAATAAAATTCATTCAAACCCCATCTCAACTTTTAGCTCCACAACCAATTAATTTCTCAGAGGAGAACACATCCCGCATAGAAACAGAGATCATAGAACTAAGCTCCAAGAATGCAATTATTCAGGTGCGCTTACATTCTCCAGGCTTCCTGAGCAACCTTTTTCTGGTAAAAAAAAAGATGGATTTTGGGATACAGACCTGTAATAAATCTACAAACCCTAAACAATTATGTGTGCTATCAACATTTCAAGATGGAGGGCATCCATCTTTTGAGGGATCTGCTATTACCAAACGATTGGTTAGCGAAAATAGATCTCAAGGATGCATATCTTACAGTACTCATGCATCCATCTCAACCTTACCTTCAATTTTTATGGAAGGATCAAAAGTGGCAATTCACCTGCCTACCATTCGGCCAATCTTCAGCCCCATGGTGTTTTACAAAACTACTCAAACCGGTTATAGCAATCCTAAGAGCTTGCGGGGTTCATCTGATTATTTATCTGGACGAAATCCTCCTTATGGCTCAATCTCTATCTCTTATACACCTCCACATTCAATGGACTCTATCTCTCCTCTCCAATCTGGGCTTTATTATCAACACGGAAAAATCCATCCTTTCCCCCTCCAAAGAGGTAGAATTTCTGGGATTTCTAATAAATACTCAATCTGCCCTACTTAGTCTCCCCCCCCCCCCCCCAGGAGGATGAAGACTATCCGGAGACAAATTTATTCCATTTTAAACAAACAGTCTCTCTTCATTTCATAGCTCGTGTAGTGGGTCTTCTTTCCGCTTCGATTCAAGTGATTTTCCCAGCCCCGCATCATTACCGAGCTCTCCAACGTCTGAAAGCTCAACACCTTCGGAACAGCTTAGGTTATTCAGACAAAATAGCTCTTACCCCAGATACCAAAGAAGAACTTCTTTGGTGGCTAAGGCATCTCCAAGATTGGAATGGAAAGACTATATTCAATTCCGTTCCAGATCCGATCATAGAATCAGATGCCAGACGTTCAGATTGGGGAGCCTGATGCGGTTCCTCTTCGACAGGAGGAAAATGGTCCCCTGAGGAATCTCTATTCCACATCAACTGCTTGGAATTGCTGGCAGGTTTCTTCACTCTCAAGAGCTTTGCGAAGAACAGGTCAGATTGTTGCATCCTTTTACGGATGGACAATATCTCCGCAGTACAATATATCAACAAACTTGGTGGTACAAAATCTTTTCATCTAGCCAACATCGCAAAAGAACTCTGGCACTAATGTCTTCATATGAACATCACCATCAAGGCAGAATACTTTCCAGGTCTTTCCAACATCATTGCGGACTGGAACTCCCGTTTCCTTAGGGATTCGAGCGATTGGCAACTAGATCCTCAAATATTCAATATCAATTCTCTTTGGGGTCCTATATACCTAGACCTCTTTGCATCACGACTGAATCGCCAAGTTCATCACTTTTACAGCTGGCGCCCCGATCCAGGAGCAGAGGGCATAGATGCCTTTCTCCAATATTGGCCTTCGGAGAACCTCCTTTTATTCTGATTCCAAGAGTTATCCTTCTCATCAAATTGCAGAAATCAACAGTAACTCTCATCACTCCCTGGTGGCCAACACTATCTTGGTTCCCTCAGATTCTAGAAATGCTGATCGATTTCCCTCATCTAATTCCTTCTCATCCTTTTCTCTCTTCAGAGCGCCAGTAGCCCTAAGTTTGGCTCCCTGCCATTGCAGGTGCGCTCCGCGCTCTCATATCGTACCCGGACTTCAGAAACCTACCACAGGAGAAGGCTAGGTGCCTTTGAATTTCTGGAAGTCCGTGTGTAGTTATGCAACTTAAGTATCAGGTTTTTGGTACACAAATGTAATGCACATATCCTGTATACTGGGGACCCGTTTGTATATTATTTATATATTATACTTTGTCTTGTACTGAGGTACTGTTACTAACTAACCCAGGATAAAACCGCTGTAAGTGGTGGAAACGCGTTGGATTGTCTACATATAATTGTAGTATACAAAGGATATCTGTACAAGAGGCACTAACTAGTGCCATGATATCACAGGGTTCACTTTAGTGATGTCATTTTATGCGATTTATAGTAAAAGTTTCGTTTTAATATGCACTTCCCTATCTTCTAATTGTTTATATAATTTGCTTGGAATTAAGATTATAATTTTGGACCTTCTGTGTGGTCCTACGTATACACAGTTTGGTTGATTTAATTATCCTATTCTCCTTCAGGATTCTTCGGGGAATCCTCATCCTCTCATAACCTTCAACAATCTTCTTTTGATAGCCTGGAGTGTTTTGGGTCAACAGACCCGGGTTGCGAACTTTCTAACACATCTAGAGAAATCCTCTCAGACGCCTCGGCTCCGGGTACCAGATCTGCTTACAGATCAGCCTGGAAA
Source organism: Hyla sarda (assembly GCF_029499605.1). Classification (NCBI taxonomy): domain Eukaryota; kingdom Metazoa; phylum Chordata; class Amphibia; order Anura; family Hylidae; genus Hyla; species Hyla sarda. The sequence continues at coordinate 81,345 of NW_026609640.1, read as the reverse complement.
ATTTGGTCTAATTGGTGCATGCAACGGGGTTTGGATCCCGTACATGCACCTTTAACCCCTTAAGGACTCAGGGTTTTTCCGTTTTTGCACTTTCGTTTTTTCCTCCTTACCTTTTAAAAATCATAACCCTTTCAATTTTCCACCTAAAAATCCATATTATGGCTTATTTTTTGCGTCGCCAATTCTACTTTGCAGTGACATTAGTCATTTTACCCAAAAATGCACGGCGAAACGGAAAAAAAAATCATTGTGCGACAAAATCGAAAAAAAAACGCCATTTTGTAACTTTTGGGGGCTTTCGTTTCTACGCAGTGCATATTTCGGTAAAAATTACACCTTATCATTATTCTGTAGGTCCATACGGTTAAAATGATACCCTACTTATATAGGTTTGATTTTGTCGCACTTCTGGAAAAAATCATAACTACATGCAGGAAAATTTATACGTTTAAAAATGTCATCTTCTGACCCCTATAACTTTTTTATTTTTCCACGTATGGGGTGGTATGAGGACTCATTTTTTGCGCCGTGATCTGAAGTTTTTATCGGTATGATTTTTGTTTTGATCGGACTTTTTGATCACTTTTTATTCATTTTTTAATGATATAAAAAGTGACCAAAATACGCTTTTTTGGACTTTGGAATTTTTTTGCGCGTACGCCATTGACCGTACGGCTTAATTAATGATATATTTTTATAGTTCGGACATTTACGCACGCGGCGATACCACATATGTTTATTTTTTATTTTTTTTACACTGTTTTATTTTTTTTATGGGAAAAGGGGGGTGATTCAAACTTTTATTAGGGAAGGGGTTAAATGACCTTTATTAACACTTTTTTTTTACATTTTTTTTGCAGTGTTATAGGTCCCATAGGGACCTATAACACTGCACACACTGATCTCTAATGCTGATCACTGGCGTGCATTAACACGCCTGTGATCAGCATTATCGGCGCTTGACTGCTCCTGCCTGGATCTCAGGCACGGAGCAGTCATTCGTCGATCGGACACCGGGGAGGCAGGTAAGAGCCCTCCCGGTGTCCGATCAGCTGTTCGGGACGCCGCGATTTCACCGCGGCGGTCCCGAACAGCCCGACTGAGCAGCCGGGTCACTTTCACTTTCACTTTAGAAGCGGCGGTCAGCTTTGACCGCCGCTTCTAAAGGGTTAATACCGCACATCGCCGCGATCGGCGATGTGTGGTATTAGCCGCGGGTCCCGGCCGTTGATTACCGCCGGGACCGACGCGATATGATGCGGGATCGCGGCGCGATCCCGCTTCATATCGCGGGAGCCGGCGCAGGACGTAAATATACGTCCTGCGTCGTTAAGGGGTTAAATCATATAATACATTTTTTATCTTCATCTTTTGAATCGGGAAGAGCCTACCGTACCATAAACATTTACAGATCTGCCATTTCCTTTTACCACGCTCCTATTAATTATCTCTCTGTGGGTAAACATCCCTTAATTTGTAAATTACTAAAAGGCATAAAATTCAGATGTCCGCCCTTACCCAGATACCAGTCTACATGGGATGTGAATATTCTTTTACAATATATCATTTCCTTAGGTGATAACCATTCCCTTTACTTAAAATCCCTAACTTTAAAACTTACTGCCTTACTTTGCCTGATTTCTCTTTAAAAAAATTCTGACGTTAGAGCCCTAGATATCTCTCATAGACAATACTTATCTGATGGTGTTCATTTTTGTATATATATAGATGTACAAAAACTTCTCTTCATTCAGTATTTTACCCCTCTTTCCATCAACAGAAATACCTATGTGTAGTTTCCTGCCTTCAATCGTACAAAGAAAGAACAAAATCTTTTCGTAATCCTTCTGACACTCAATTACTCATTTATTTCTGTAAACCCTACCGTCCTGTTTCATCCCCTTCTTTAGCCAGATTGACTGGCGGGCGTTGACAATCTTTAAAGCTCACTCTTCCAGAGGAGCCATATCCACTAAATTGAAACAATCCAGAGTATCCTTGTCAGATATTCTTAAAGCTGCTAAGTGGACTTCCGAGTCAACTTTTAAAACTTTCTATTTCAGACCAGATCCCCATGTTTCTATGAATATTGTTTGATATTGTTTATTTCTGTATGTTTTATTATAAATCTGATCAAGTTTCATTTTTCTTTAGCTTTAAACTTGCAAAATGGAGCCTCCAGTCTAGTAATAAAATTGGAGATTTTCCTAGTCTTTATGACGGAAAATATGGATTTTATTAAAGACAGGAGGCGAACATTTTCCCTCCCTTGTTCCCTTCCCTTCGTGCAGGTCCACATTTTCTGAAATTTCTGTCTTCACATACACCAAAAAGCTACACCATGTCAGGGCTGGTGTAGTTTTAGAGACTTTTCAGTGGCTTTTTGCCTTTTTTATGCTCCTTTTTACAAAAAGGTGCAACGATAAATCCCTTCCATATCATGTCTATTGCCAAAATCAGTGGATTGCAACTCAAAATCAGCAGAAATGTGTAAACAAAAAGGGGCAAAAAAAGGCGCAAAAAAACCCTGCTTGCCCCTTTTTTTTTAGACACAAAAAACAGTCTAAAGACCATGATAAATGTGCCACAAAATAAATCCCCTAGGGGTTTCTGGGCCAATTTAAGTTCCACAAAACCTACTTGGGGAATAAATCCCCTCAGGATTAACCCTGACTAGAAATCCCCCATAAAAATTAACTTTTAATTGTATTCATTAAAATAGTGTCCAAACTAGAAAGTTGCACATCTATTGCTTCTAATTAGCAGTGGTGTTTAAAATTATCAGTACTGTATCCAGTTAATTCCTATAATATCATACAAATGTCTGCTGCAGCACGGCACCGTGGTACACTAGACAGTAACGATAAACCAATAGTCTGCATGGCAGAAATTTGTATGATATTATAGGAATTAACTGGATACAGTACTGATAATTTTAAACACCACTGCTAATTAGAAGCAATAGATGTGCAACTTTCTAGTTTGGACACTATTTTAATGAATACAATTAAAAGTTAATTTTTATGGGGGATTTCTAGTCAGGGTTAATCCTGAGGGGATTTATTCCCCAAGTAGGTTTTGTGGAACATGATAAATGTGGGCTCTTGTTGTTATATCTTGCTGCTAACACCTGAGTAGTAAAGAAGAGTCTGCTAAATGTTCGCCTCCTGTCTTTAATAAAATCCATATTTTCCGTCATAAAGACTAGGAAAATCTCCAATTATTGACAGTTAACCCTTAATGCTAATGATGCTAATTGCTTAGGCAATAGCACCCCCTAGTGTATGGGTAGTTGACATTACACTGACAGGAAATGCATTCTGGGTATTATAGTCATGTCATAATCATTACCATATGTACACGCCCAACCTACATTCATTGGGGAATTCCAATTTAGGAGGGTGTGTCTAACTAATTAAAAAGTCTGGTAAACTAGATGTTAGAGATGGTAGAACTCTGAACTGTAGACTGTAGGCTGAGAACACAAACACACAAAGGAAAGAGGTCGACAAGATGGAAGCCATGTAAGCCATGTGAGATCCCAGAAGCCGGACTGATCACATGGTAATAGACCAATGGCTATCCATGACGATGGACCATTCAGTGTTCCTAAGAGCTGAAAGAAGGTTCTTACATAAACTTGGTAAGAGACACAAAAATGGTATTCCATTTAATTAAGACTAATTGGGATAATGTGGATGGAATTATACCATTTAGATTGGCGAATAAATTAATAAAATAAAATAATTAATTATCTCCATATTGAGATTATAGTTTTAGGATATTGTGAGACTTCATTCTACATGCAGAAGAATCAAGACTCATAATCTATCAAAGCATTAAATAATTGCTTATACATATTGATAGAATTCCTACTCGCCAAACTGGGTGTTATAAGTATATTTGCCGCACAGGAAACTTGTTTCAAGTTCTTCCTCCTAAAATATAGTCTAGCAAGATCATATATCATTGCTATTTAATTGGCTTAATTTCTTACCAAGATCTTGCATAGAAAATAGTCCAGAATGGGGGGGGGGGGAGTATTTCATAGTTCTTCCATGTTTATATCTTAGATGGATTTCCCCATTCTTGGAATCATGTGATTTGTAGTGGTTAGAAGGGGGCGGGGAGTGTATTTAGCATTCCATGTTGAGATGTCTATGATTAGATATTGCTCATCTTAATATCATGAGGTTCCTCTGGACACAGTGATATGTAACCTTTTTCTTATAGGATATTCCTAACCTAGTAGCTTTTGTTTATTGTAACAAGTTACTTACTACTCACATGTATTGTTCTACTATATGTAGTCAATTAACAAGCTTATGTTTACTAATATATCTAATTTATATTCATTTGCATATATAATTGTGTTATTACTCATTTATGTTTGTAATCTTATAACCAATAAATCTGCATATTTTATAATACCTGTGTATTATTGTATATTGTAAAACTACATCCTTAAGCGTTAATGTCATCCCTTCATAAAAAGAATTTGTTGATATCTGAGGAAATAGTCGGACTCAGATGTGAATGTATTGATTAGCTTTGTCTACAATTCACAAGGTCATAATTTTTTAATTTTTAATAATTTTTTAATTTTTCATAATTAATAATTTGTATGACCATAATTAATAACTGATTTATTACCGCACAACACTTCAAACATACCTTTGCTCATTCCGGCCAAAAAGTTCAATTTTAACCTCATTGGTCCACAGAACTTGTTTCCAAAATGCATCAGGCTTGTCTACATGTTCATTTGCAAAGTTCAACGCTGATTTTTGTGGTGAGGATGTAGAAGAGGTTTTCTTCTGATGACTCTTCCATGAAGATCATATTTATACAAGTATCTCTTTATAGTCGAATAGTGTACCACAACTCCAGTGTCTGAGAGATATTTCTGGAGGGATTGTGCAGTCAAACGTGGGTTTTGAATTGTTTTTCTCACAATCCTGCGAGCTGTTCTGTCTGATATTATTCTTGGTCTTCCAGATCTTGCTTTAACTTCCACTGTTCCTGATGACTGCCATTTCTTAATTACATTCTGAACAGAGGATATTGACATCTGAGAACGTTTTGCTATCTTCTTATGGCCTTCTCCAGCTTTGTGAGCGTACACTATTTTCAGTTTCAGATTTCTAGACAACTGCTTAGAAGAACCCATGGTGCTGATTGTTGGGGCAAGGTCAGATGAGTCTGGGCATTTAAACCTTTGAGATTGACATCACCTGGTCTTCCCAGATGATGATTGAGAACAATCCATGACACTGGCAGGTCTCAGCTTTGCAAAGGGGGCAGTGCATGCTATAAATTCTGCAGGGTGCCCAAACTTTTGCAGACGCCATTTTTTTTTGTTTTCTGTTATTTTGAAACTTTTGTTGACATATTATAAGAATGTCTAATCTGTAATTTGTTGCCTTTTGGAGATTTTTCCATCTTTCCTTGGCTTCTTTATGCACATTAATACCAATTTTTACCTGGGGTGCCAAACTTTTGATCCCCACTGTATATATATTTACAGGGATCACATCATATGTCACATACACATCCTCACTTATTATATATATCATACAGGGGTCACATCATAAGTCACATACACAGCCTCACTTATCTATATTATATATATATAAAACTTAATGTGTGTATGTATGTATATGTATGTATGTGTTTGTATGTATGTGTGTGTGTTCCAGAATCACGTTTAAATGGCTAAAGATATTAACATGAAACTTGGTCACATGTTACTTATATGTCAACAACAACATAGGATTTAACCCGTACTCACCCCCATTTGCCAGGGTTGGGGTTTTTGTTTAAAGTCCCATACAAGTCAATGGGAAATATATGTTACTGCTTAACTTCCAAACGGCTGGAGATATTTCGATAATACTTGGTCACATGTTACTTATAAGTCCATTTAAAATATAGGATAGTTAATTTAACCCTTAACTACCCCCATTTGTGAGCTTCGGGGCTTTTGTTTGAAGTCCCATGCAATTCTATAGGAAATGTATGTTCCCACATAACTTCCTTACGGCTGGAGATATTTCAAAAATACCTGGTACACATATTACTTATATGTAAAAAAAAAAGATATGATAGTGAAATTAACACTTACCTACACCCTTATATAAAAGATGGGTTTTGGTTTTAAGTCCCATGCAAGTATACAGGACTTCTGTTACCTTACTCCACAAGCTCTGCTCTGCATCTCCTGGTGAATGTGTCAGTCCAGCTTGCAAGCCACACCTCATCTCACAAAGACACACCCACTATTTAAGGACAGGATATGGGGACGGGATATGGGGTCGAGATATGGGGACAGGATATGGGGACAGGATATGGGGACGGGATAGGAGGAAGGGATATGAGGTCGGGATATGAGGACGGGATATGAGGTCAAGATATGAGGACGGGATAGAACAAACCTACGACAGAGGTGTCAGCAGAGAGCACTGTGGAGACAAAAAAATTCAAAAAGTAAAGAATTTCCTTGTAGCATACAGCTAATAAGTACTGGTATTAAGTACTGATGTATTTTATTCTGTTTTAAAAGAGAAAGAAAACTCATACATCAAATAAAGATGAAGAAACAAGCAACTAAACTGTAAGTACTTCTTTGAATATACTGTATACAGTTTTGCCAGTGAGCGTACACCATTACTCATATGTTCGTATCTATTCATACATTACACGCAGTAAGAGAGATTTCCACAGAAGTGCACTAAAGAGAATGGGGAAATAAACAAGAAGAAAGCTGGCAGCATCAAAGAGTGATGCACACCAAAATCAAATAATTATGTAAACAATTTGTCTTTAGTGATCAATACAATATACAAAAAAGGAGCGTACAAACAATTAAAACCATTTAAAAAACAATGTATCCGGCGGAGGAGTATAGTCCTGCAACGCCCACCCCGTACTGAAAGGGGGAAATGTAGCCCCACAAAAGATAACAGGCTAGCCTGACCATATACCAACATCCAAAATCATGTGCCAGACTCCCCTATAAATTACCTGTATGTATAAGCACCCTAATACAAAAAATGAACGCTAATGGCGGCACCCCATTAGGGAGATCTCGGGGGGTCCCAGCGGTCAGACCTGCCGCGATCAAACACTTATCCCCTATCTTGTAGATAGGGGATAAGTGTATATTGCACTGCAGTTGTCCTTTAGCGACCAAGGACGTATATTTACGCCTTGGCCGGCTCCCGCAGTATAACGCAGGGTCATATCGGGTCGGTCCCGGCATGTATCTGAAGCCGGGACCCGGGGCTAATAGCGCGTGGCAGCGATCGTGGTGCCGCGCGCTATTAACCCTTTAGACGCGGCGTTCAAAGTTGAATGCCGCATCTAAAACGAAAGTGAAAGCTGCCCGGCTGCTCAGTTGCACTGATGGGGGCCATCGCAGTGAAAATGCGGTGTCCCAATCAGCTGGGACACGAGCGGAGGTCCTCTTACCTGCCTCTGGCGTGTCCCTTCGGTGATTGATTGCTCCAAGTCTGAGATGCAGGCTTGTGCAATCGACTGCCGATAACACTGATCGATCCCTGCAAAGCTATGGCTGTGCAGTGAACAGTCCTGGCAATCAGTGTGTGCAGTGTTATAAGTATAATAAATGTGATTTAACCCTTTCCTTAGAGGGGTATTCCAGGCCAAAACTTTTTTTTTTTATATATCAACTGGCTCCGGAAAGTTAAACAGATTTGTAAATTACTTTGATTAAAAAATCTTAATCCTTGTAATAATTATTAGCTTCTGAAGTCGATTTTTTTCTGTCTAACTGCTTTCTGATGGCTCACGTCCCGTGAGGGGATATTCTCCCATCATGCACAGCTCCCGGGACGTGACATCATCATTGAGCAGTTAGACAGAAAACTTCAGAAGCTAATAACTATTGAAAGGATTAAGATTTTTTAATAGAAGTAATTTACAAATCTGTTTAACTTTCTGGAGCCAGTTGATATATAAAGAAAAAAGTTTTTGCCTGGAATACCCCTTTAACCCCTTAAGGACTGAGCCCTTTTTCACCTTAAGGACTCAGCCATTTTTTGCACATCTGACCACTGTCACTTTAAACATTAATAACTCTGGAATGCTTTTAGTTATCAATCTGATTCTGAGATTGTTTTTTCGTGACATATTCTACTTTAACATAGTGGTAAAATTTGTTGGTAACTTGCATCCTTTCTTGGTGAAAAATCCCAAAATTTGATGAAAAATTTGAAAATTTTGCATTTTTCTAACTTTGAAGCTTTCTGCTTGTAAGGAAAATGGATATTCCAAATATTTTTTTTTTTATTCACATATACAATATGTCTACTTTATGTTTGCATCATAAAATTGACGTGTTTTTACTTTTGGAAGACACCAGAGGGCTTCAAAGTTCAGCAGCAATTTTCCAATTTTTCACAAAATTTTGAAACTCGCTTTTTTTCAGGGACCAGTTCAGGTTTGAAGTGGATTTGAAGGGTCTTCATATTAGAAATACCCCATAAAAGACCCCATTATAAAATCTGCACCCCCCAAAGTATTCAAAATGACATTCAGTCAGCGTTTTAACCCTTTAGGTGTTTCACAGGAATAGCAGCAAAGTGAAGGAGAAAATTCACAATCTTCATTTTTTACACTCGCATGTTTTTGTAGACCCAATTTTTGAATTTTTGCAAGGGGTAAAAGGAGAAAATTTATACTTGTATTTGAAAACCAATTTCTCTCGAGTAAGCACATACCTCATATGTCTATGTTAATTGTTCGGCGGGCGCAGTGGAGGGCTCAGAAGGGAAGGAGCGACAAATGGTTTTTGGGGGGCATGTCACATTTAGGAAGCCCCTATGGTGCCAGAACAGCAAAAAAAAAAAACACATGGCATACCATTTTGGAAACTAGACCCCTCGGGGAACATAAGGGGTAAAGTGAACCTTAATACCCTACAGGTGATTCACGACTTTTGCATATGTAAAAAAAAAAAAAATAATTTTCCCTAAAATGCTTGGTTTCCCAAAAGTTTTACATTTTTAAAAAGGGTAATAGCAGAAAATACCCCCCAAAATTTGAAGCCCAATTTCTCCCAATTCAGAAAACACCCCATATGGGGGTGAAAAGTGCTCTGCTGGCGCACTACAGGTCTCAGAAGAGGAGTCACATTTGGCTTTTTTGAAGGAAATTTTGCTCTGGGGGCATGCCGCATTTAGGAAGCCCCTATGGTGCCAGGATAGCAAAAAAAACAAACACATGGCATATCATTTTGGAAACTAGACCCCTTGGGGAACGTAACAAGTGGTAAAGTGAACCTTAATACCCCACAGGGGTTTCACAACTTTTGCATATGTAAAAAAAAAAAATTTTTTTACCTAAAATGCCTCTTTTCCCAAAAATTTTACATTTTTAAAAAGGGTAAAAGCAGAAAATACCCCCCAAAATTTGTAACACAATTTCTCCCGAGTACGGTGATACCCCATATGTGGCCCTAAACTGTTGCCTTGAAATACGACACGGCTCCAAAGTGAGAGCGCCATGCGCATTTGAGGCCTAAATTAGGGACTTGCATAGGGGTGGACATAGGGGTATTCTACGCCAGTGATTCCCAAACAGGGTGCCTCCAGCTGTTGTAAAACTCCCAGCATGCCTAGACAGTCCGTGGCTATCTGGCAATACTGGGAGTAGTTGTTTTGCAACAGCTGGAGGCTCCGTTTTGGAAAAAGTGGCGTACCAGACGTTTTTCATTTTTATTGGGGAGGGGGGCTGTGTAGGGGTATGTGTATATGTAGTGTTTTTTACTTTTTATTTTATTGTGTGTTAGTGTAGTGTACTGTTTTTAGGGTACAGTCGCACGGGCGGGGGTTCACAGTAGTTTCTCGCTGGCAGTTTGAGCTGCGGCAGAAAATTTGCTGCAGCTCAAACTTGAAGCCGGATACTTACTGTAATCCTCCGCCCATGTGAGTGTACCCTGTACGTTCACATTGGGGGGGTGGAACATCCAGCTGTTGCAAAACTACAACTCCCAGCATGTACGGTCTATCAGTGCATGCTGGGAGTTGTAGTTTTGCAACCCCTGGAGGCTCCCTTTTGGAAACAGTGGCGTACCAGACGTTTTTCATTTTTATTGGGGAGGAGAGGGGGGTTGTATAGGGGTATGTGTATACGTAGTGTTTTTTACTTTTTATTGTGTGTTAGTGTAGTGTTTTTAGGGTACAGTCGCACGGGCGGGGGTTCACAGTAGTTTCTTGCTGGCAGTTTGAGCTGCGGCAGAAAATTTGCTGCAGCTCAAACTTGCAGCAGGATACTTACTGTAATCCTCCGCCCATGTGAGTGTACCCTGTACGTTCACATTTGGGGGGGGGGGAGAAACATCCAGCTGTTGCAAAACTACAACTCCCAGCATGTATGGTCTATCAGTGCATGCTGGGAGTTGTAGTTTTGCAACAGCTGGAGGCACACTGGTTGTGAAACACCGAGTTTGGTAACAAACTCAGTGTTTTGCAACCAGTGTGCCTTCAGCTGTTGCAAAAGCTACAACCCCCAGCATGTACGGACAGCGGAAGGGCATGCTGGGTCTTGTAGTTATGCAACAGCTGGAGGCATACTACTTTGGCTGGGGATGCTGGGGACTGTAGTTATGCAACAGCTGGAGACACACTGGTTTGCTACATAACTCAGTGTGCCTTCAGCTGTTGCAAAACTACAACTCCCAGCAGTCACCGACAGCCAACGGGAATGCTGGGAGTTGTAGTTATGCAACCAGCAGATGCACCACTACAACTCCCAGCATGCACTTTAGCTGATTGTGCAAGCTGGGAGTTGTAGTTACACAACAGCTGAAGGTACACTTTTCCATAGAAAAAATGTGCCTCCAGCTGTTGCAAAACTACAAGTCCCAGCATGCCCATAAGGGCATGCTGGGAGTTGTGGTGGTCTGCCTCCTGCTGTTGCATAACTACAGCTCCCAGCATGCCCTTTTTGCATGCTGGGAGCTGTTGCTAAGCAACAGCAGGAGGCTGTCACTCGCCTCCAACGATCCAGCCGCATGAGGTCAGTCCCTCGTCGTCGCCGCCGCGGCCGTCGCTCCTGGGGCCCCGATCCCAACATTGACGCCGGGGATCGGGGTCCCCAGCACCCGGGGTGCACGTCCCGCACCCGCTCACGTCCTCCGGAAGAGGGGCGGAGCGGGTTGCGGGAGTGACACCCGCAGCAGGCGCCCTGATTGGTCGGCCGGGAAACCGGCTGACGAATCAGGGCGATCGTGAGGTGGCACCAGTGCCACCTCACCCCTGCAGGCTCTGGCTGTTCGGGGCCGTCGCAGACGGCCCCGAACAGCCTGTAATTCCGGGTCACCGGGTCACTGGAGACCCGATTGACCCGGAATCCGCTGCAGATCGCTGGACTGAATTGTCCAGCGATCTGCGGCCATCGCCGACATGGGGGAGCATAAAAATTCCAAAGTCCAAAATAACGTATTTTTGGTCGCTTTTTATATCATGAAAAAATGAATAAAAAGCGATCAAAAAGTCCGATCAATACAAACATGGTTCCGCTAAAAACTTTAGATCACGACGCAAAAAATGAGCCCTCATACTACCCCATACGCAGAAAAATAAAAAAAAAGTTATAGGGGTCAGAAGATGACAATTTTAAACGTATAAATTTCCGTGCATGTAGTTATGATTTTTTTCCAGAAGTCCGACAAAATCAAACCGATATAAGTAGGGTATCATTTTAACCGTATGGACCTACAGAATAAAGATCAGGTGTCATTTTTACTGAAAAAAATGTTACTGCGTAGAAACAGAAGCCCCCAAAATTTACAAAATGGCGTTTTTTTCTTCAATTTCATTGCACAATGATTTTTATTTCCATTTCGCTGTAGATTTTTGGGTAAAATGACTGATGTCACTGCAAAGTAGAATTGGTGGCGCAAAAAATAAGCCATCATATGGATTTTTAGGTGCAAAATTGAAAGGGTTATGATTTTTAAAAGGTGAGGAGGAAAAAACAAAAGTGCAAAAACCTAAAAACCCTCAGTCCTTAAGGGGTTAAGGGTGTAGTCTAATATAAAAAAAAAGCGCTTTATAGCTAAAGGATATCCGCACCTATTATACATCAGGCATTTAATAGAACAAAATTACAAAGTCAAGTGGATTACCTGGCTTTGATGCAGAATGACAAGTCTACTAATACCGCACCTTGTGTGAACTTTGTCACCACCTATAGTAAGCACGCTGGACAAATTTAACAGATTATACAGAAAAACTGGTTTATTTTACAATCTGACCCCTATCTGCAACACAAACTTCCTAAAAAACTACAAATGACATACCTGCGGGTACCTAATACTCACCCAGCCAACAGCACAAGAAATGATACATAAAAGCACAACCCGGGGGAGATGTAATAAAAATCGGTGCGGTTCTTATATTGAAGACAGAATAATATCGCTTACATCAGCCGCCACGAAGGAGACGTTCAGGTCACATTTCATCGACCCTGTCAGGATCCATATCAATCTTATCTGTTGTTGCTACAATATATTGAGAGAAATAATCACTGAAATGTCGGGTTAACAGAATATAAGGAATAAATTGTGTCTAAACATTGTGAAAATCCGAGCCCAATTATGGTGATGCCCATTTACCTTTTACCAGAATCAGTCACCAATAGATTTGAGCAACTGAAAAGGAGAGCGGTTTATTAGATGCATACGCTCCATACGGTACTGCCCAAAGGACTTAATGGAATTACCAAAACGTTCGCCCGACACAGAAGCGTGCTAGTCTCATGAGTTATATAAGAGTAGAACTCCGGTTAGTGTCTGTGGGCTTTGTATTTTATGTTTATATATTATAGTTACTTTTTACATTACTTGTTTGACCCTTTATTCTGGCAATATTATACGATACTATGTAGAAATAGTCTTTTATTCTTCTTCCTCGTTGAGGTCATTGGCTGCGAGCAAATGGAGGTTTTATATTGCTCTCTTTTTTCTTGTAATATTGGATGCTCACTCCTATTGAGCTTGCATATGTCTTATGGGATGATGGTCTTAACTAGAGATGAGTGAACTTAGTGACTCAATTTGTCATGAACTTTACGACTTAGCAGTTTCTGACTTTATCCTGCATAAATTAGTTCAGCTTTCAGGTGCTCCGGTGGCTGGAGACTATCCTAGGACTGTATCCACCTTTTCCAGCCACCGGAGCACCTGAAAGCTGAACTAATTTATACAGGATAAAGTCAGCAAATGCCTAGCCGTGAAGTTCATGACGAATCAAATCACTAAGTTTGCTCATCTCTAGTTTTAACCTATAATTACCTTTCCATTTCTTTTGACATGGGTAAAGCCTACCGTACCATAAATCTATATAGTTCGGGCTATTTCTTTCTACCACAACCCCATCAATTCTATACCGGTTGGTAAACATCCTCTTGTCTGTAAACTCCTTAAGGGTATTCGTTTCAAACGTCCTCCTATTCCCAAATATCATTCCAGTTGGGATGTCAATTTGGTCCTTGATTTCTTGCTTTCTTGGGATGATAATGATTCATTATCTCTTAAATTACTATCTTTTAAACTCACTACTCTTCTGTTTGGTTTGTATCAAACGAGTTTCCGATGCTAGGGCTCTTGACATATCACGAAGACGTTACTCTCCCCAAGGCGTGGTATTTTCTATTCACAGATGCACAAAAATGAATTTACATGAAGTCTTCTACCCTGCTTTTCCTCATCAAGATAAACTTTGTGTAGTTCGTTGCCTGAAATCCTATGAATCTAGGACAGAACCTCTTAGACGTTCTTCTCTTTCTCAATTACTCATCCCTTACTGTAAACCCCATTTACCTGTATCTTCCGCTACCCTAGCTAGATGGATCAGACAAGTTATGTCCCTAGCAAACATCCATATTTCTACTTTTGGAGCACACTCGACTAAAGGTGCCACTTCTACCAAAATTATCCAAAAAGGTGGTTCCCTTTCAGACCTCCTTAAAGCGGCAAATTGGTCTTCGGAATCTACTTTTAAGACCTTTTATTTCAGACATGAAACTCATATTTCTATGAATCTTTTAAAAACAAGTATTTGTTATATTATATTGTATTGTTTTTTATTATACTATTAGATTTAAACTTGCATAATGTGAATGCCTCCTGTCTGATATAAATTTCAAGATTTTCCTATACTAGGTGATGGAAAATATAGATTTTATGAAAGACAGGAGGCGAGCATTATCCCTCCCATTGACCCATCCCTATTAACAATTTCGTATATGATCTTTCTTTTTCAGCCTATTGAACACTGGAATTATGGATCATCGTATTCCAACCTTACTTCATACCTGATGATTCTACGAGTTCAGGTTTGTTCTACGATGCTTCTCCTTTTCGGATGAACATCTCATCTATGTTTTATAGAGTTTCAAGCCTACCTGCTTTCTCAGAAGAATGGAATGACTTCCTCCTCAGTTTCTCATACTAGTTGTCATGTACTTTGGACTTTTTCTCTTTTATTTTACATGTTTATTATCTATTATTTTATTATCAAAGAAAGAAGACTATTTCAGTTATGCTGGACTTTATATAACCTAGCCTACACTCTGATTGGCTAATGTTAGAGATGAGCGAACTTTTCAAAAATTTGATTCGGCCGATTCGCCGAATTTTCCGAAAAAGTTCGTTTTGATCCGATTTTTTTTGCGGCAAATCTATATTAAAAAAGGCTATTTCTAGCCTACATACAGCCTCTATAGGGGTATAGAACACTTTCATGTGTTCTAAAATGCATATGGAGTGTACTGGGGTAGTGAAATAATACTGTTATTCAGAATAACATGCAGATTACCGGCATCACTTTTAGAATCACTGCCGCACAGCAGCACAATTACAGAGCCTGGTTGTGGCATCAGTGTCAGAAGACCATATAGTGACTGAATGACATAGTGTGGAGGTGTGGGCAGCATGAGGAGACCATTTAGTGGCTGAATGGCACAGTGTGGAGGTGTTGGCAGCATAAGGACAAGATATAGTGGCTGAATGACACAGCATGGACATGTTGTCAGCATGAGGAGACCATATAGTGGATTAATGGTACAGCCCGGAGTTGCCAGCAGCATGAGTAGGCACTAGGCCTTCACAATCCCTAAGATTAAAAGATGAATTAAGAAATTTAAACCGAAGATTTTGCATAGCGGGTGCTACCTATGAGAAAATTTGAAATTCCCAGACCCAGGCCCCACAGCGGCATCAGTAAAACATATATTATCTGAATGACAGCCTGGAGTTGGCTGATGCACGAGTAGACACCAGGGCTTCACAATCCCCACCAAAAAACAACACAATTTTTGAAATTTTTGAAAAAGATTTTGGATAGCGGGTGCTACCTATGAGAAAATTTGAAATTCCTGGACCCGGGCCCAGCAGCGCCATCATTTTTTGATTTGAAATTTAAAACAACCTTTGCGTGTCCCGGACCCCAGCATGTGTGTGCGAAGGACCAAATCCAACAAGCCCCCACAGGGCTCATGTGAGATTTAGGTGCAACGTCTCCATTGCCCTGACCGGTCATTGTTTCCAAGACTTCTCGCCAAGGCAAACCATGTGAAGAACAGCATGACACCGCCGTGACCTGCACACATGGTATGCTGCAGGGCCACTGAGACTTGTCCAGGCGGTGGAGGCTTAAGACACAGTGGAGGATGTGGAGGCGGAGTAGCACACTGTCGGAGGACCAACGGGCGGACAGAGTGTAGCAGGAAGCAGCATTGAGTACACACCAGGGCTTCAGAATCCCAAAGAAAAAAACAACCATTTAAAAAAAAAAAAAAGTAAGAATATTTAGGACAGCGGGTGCTACCTATATATTGCCTGAATGACACAGCCTGGAGTTGGCTGATGCATGAGTACACAGCAGGGCTTCACAATCCCTCCCAAAAAACACAATTGTAGAAATTTATGAAGACTTTTGGATAGCGGGTGCTACCTATGAGAAAATTTGAAAGACATTCTTCTATAAAATAATTTTTATGAAATAAAGAAGCAGAGTTCATCCTAAAATTTTACTTTAAAAAAAAATCACACGCAACAAGCGAATTGAAAATTCAAGTTTATTACTGTGATAATTATCAGAAAATTTGAAAAAGAAAAAACACTACCCAAGAGTGTTTAATAACCCCATACATTGCACCATAAATGTTGAAATTTTAATTAAGCATGTATGTATGTATTTCAAAAATCATAAAATTAAAGGCCCAAGCCCAGAAGCATCATGAAGTCAAGTAGTTCCTGAAAGACACAGGAGCAGTCAGGAGTAGGCATCAGCAGTACCCAAGAGGCTTTAATAACCCCTTACATTGCACGATCACTCGCGAGATCGAGCAATAACAGGTGTGTTATGCCCTCAGATGTCCGGGGCTGCACGCCCGCTACACTGAACGGACCAGCATGTGTCTATCTTTCACCGACAGGTGCGGGTAACCCGCTAAACCCCATTCGCGATAGGGATCAGGGATTGCAATTATCACAACTAAGTGCGGGTCATAAGCTCGGGTTTATTAAGTACCTGCTCTTTGTACACACCGCATGTCTCTACTACCGATTGGATGGTTTAGTGAGGTCCTCGGATCTGCCCCGGCGGGGTAGGAGAAGTCCCCCCAGGCAGAGTGCTGAGAATTTAACCCCTTAAGGACCAGGCCATTTTACACCTTAGGACCAGAGCGTTTTTTTGAACATCTGACCACTGTAACTTTAAACATTAATAACTCTGGAATGCTTTTAGTTATCATTCTGATTCCGAGACTGTTTTTTCGTGACATGTTCTACTTTAACATGGTGGTAAATTTTTGTGGTAACTTGCATCCTTTCTTGGTGAAAAAACCCAAAATTTGATGAAAAAATTTAAAATTCTAACTCTAATTCTAATTCTAACTTTAAAGCTCTCTGCTTGTAAGGAAAATGGATATTCCAAATAAAAAAAATTTGGATTCACATATACAATGGGGGAGATTTATCAAAGGAATTAGACTGTTTTTTCTTGTCTAAATTTGTCTCACAGAAAGTCGCAGTCTAAATATGTGCGACTTTTCTGCGACTTTTGCTCTAGAGGATTTTTAGAACATGATGAATGCAAGTCTATTTTAGACAGAAATGCATTGGAAAATGCATTGGTGCTGAATTTATCAAGTGCGACTTTTGTGTGACAAGTCGCATCTGCCCAAAATACGCCGAAATGTCAGACCATGTTGGAGCAGGTCTAAATGCAGTTTAAGCTGAAGACCCTGAAGTCTGAGCACAGAATTTATCAAGGGCTGTGAGACCTTTGATAAATTAGGAGCACAATAGACAGGAGACTACCACATACGCTGGTCTATAAGCATACCCAGAATAGACTAGATTAGTAAATGTCCCCCAATATGTCTACTTTATGTTTGCATCAGAAAATTGACAAGTTTTTACTTTTGGAAGACACCAGAGGCTTCAAAGTTCAGCAGCAATTTTCCACAAAATTTTCAAACTCACAATTTTTCAGGGACCAGTTCTGGTTTGAAGTGGATTTGAAGGGTCTTCATATTAGAAATACCCCATAAAAGACCCCATTATAAAAACAGCACCCCCCCCCCCCAAAGTATTCAAAATGACATTCAGTCAGCGTTTTAACCCTTTAGGTGTTTCACAGGAATAGCAGCAAAGTGAAGGAGAAAATTCACAATCTTCATTTTTTACACTCGCATGTTCTTGTAGACCCAATTTTTGAATTTTTACAAGGGGTAAAAGGAGAAAATTTATACTTGTATTTGTAGCCCAATTTCTCTCAAGTAAGCACATACCTCATATGTCTATGTAAAGTGTTCGGCGGGTACAGTAGAGGGCTCAGAAGCAAAGGAGCGACAAGGGGATTTTGGAGAGTACATTTTTCTGAAATGGTTTTTGGGGGGCATGCTGCATTTAGGAACAGCAAAAAAAAAAAAAACACATGGCATACCATTTTGGAAACTAGACCCCTTGAGGAACGTAACAAGGAATTAAGTGAGCCTTAACCTCTTAAGGACCCATGACGTATGCGTACGTCATGAGTCCCGGTACTGCGATATAACGCGGGGTCACACGGTGACCCCGCATCATATCGCAGCGGGCCCGGCGTCATAGTGAAGTCGGGACGCGCCTCTAATAGCGCGCGGCACTGATCGCTGTGCCGCGCGCTATTAACCCTTTAGCCGCGCGCTCAAAGCTGAGCCGTGCGGCTAAAAACGAAAGTAAAAGTGCCCGGCTAGCTCAGGGAGCTGTTCGGGATTGCCGCGGTATAATCGCGGCATCCCGAACAGCTGTAGCACAGGAGGAGGTCTTCTTACCTTCTCCTGTGCTGTCCGATCGCCGAATGAATGCTTCAAGCCTGAGATCCAGGCTTGAGCATTCAATCGCCGAAAACACTGATTGATCCATTCCTATGGAGATGGATCAATCAGTGTAAAAGATCAGTACATGCAATGTTATAGCCCCCTATAGGAGCTATAATATTGCATAAGAAAAGTGTAAAAAAAATCATTAACCCTTTCAATTATCCCTTCCCCTAATAAAGGTTTGAATCACCCGGCATTTCCAAAAATAAAAAAAACATTATGTAAATAATAATAAAAATAAACATATGTGGTATCGCCGCGTGCGGAAATGTCCGAATTATAAAAATATACCGCATTTTTGATCACTTTTTATACCACAAAAAAAGTGAATAAAAAGTGATCAAATAGTCTGATCAGAACAAAAATGGTACCGCTAAAAACTTCAGATGACGGCGCAAAAAATGAGTCCTCAAAGCGCCCTGAACACAGAAAAATAAAAAAGTTATAGGGGTCAAAAGATTACCATTTTAAACGTATAAATTTTCCTGCATGTATTCATGATTTTTTTCGGAAGTGATACAAATTCAAACCTATACAAGTAGGGTATCATTTTAACCGTATGGACCTACAGAATAAAGAGAAGTTATCATTTTTGACAAAAAATGTACTGCGTAAAAACAGAAGCCCCCAAAACTTACAAAATAGTGTTTTTTCATCAATTTTGTCGCACATTGATTTTTTTTTCCGTTTCACCGTAGATTTTTGGGTAAAATGACTAATGTCATTACAAAGTAGAATTAGTGACGCAAAAATTAAGCCATTATATATAATTTTAGGTGAAATTTTTTAAGAGTTATGATTTTTTAAAGTTAAGGAGGAAAAATTGAAAATGAAAAAACGGAAAAAGCCCGGGTCCTTAAGGGGTTAATACCCCACAGGTGTTTCACTAAAATGTGTGTTTCCCCCCAAATTTCACATTTTTGCAAGGGTTAATAGCAGAAAATCCCCCCCCCCCCCCCCCCCCATTTGGCTTTTTGAGAGCAAATTTTGCTCGGGGGGCATGTCGCATTTAGGAAGCCCCTATGGTGCCAGAACAGCAAAAAAAAAAAAAAAAAAACACTTGCCATTTTGGAAACTAGACCCCTTGAGGAACGTAACAAGGAATAAAGTGAGCCTTAATACCCCACAGGGGTTTCACGACTTTTGTATATGTAAAAAAAAAAAAAAAATTTCACTAAAATGTGTGTTTCCCCCCAAATTTCAAATTTTTGCAAGGGTTAATAGCAGAAAATACCCCCCAAAATTTGTAACCCCATCTCTTCTGAGTATGGAGGTACCCCATAAGTGGACCTTAAGTGCACTGCATTATCTGCATAATGCAGGCATTTCCGAATGGCCTCGAACCGCCTCCGTGTCATCGCCATACTGTAAAGCGGGGTCTGATAGAGGATGTCCCCTGCTCCAGTAATGTCGAGCACTTGGTTTTTTGACCAGGCCCATATGCAGCGAGAGGCCCCAAAATGTCCTCATTTCCGCTGCATCAATTTGCGTACCATTCATTGGGCCTGGCCAAAAGCGAATCTGGGTGGTGGGCAATGAACTGCTGGGCATACAAGTCTGTTTGCTCAACTATGTGATTGACCAGGCTGTCACTGAAAAAAACCTGAAAAAAGTCCAGATCAGTGAAGCCAGCATGGTCAATCCGGATTCCTGAGTCGCCAACAAACTCAGGAATCCGTGGCTGATAACCCTCTGGGGGGCTCCAGACAAGGTCATCAGAAGGGGGCTCCGGTGCACTTGTCTCGGGGGCCGAACTCCTATTACGAGCGGCATTGCCACTTGTACTAGTGTCGGCCACTGGGTCACTCTCATGGGGGGTGCGTGGCCTCGCCTGGCGGCGTCTCCGTCGCCATACAGGGGACTCATCATCACTACTAGATAATGAGGAGGACGAGAAAGAACACAAAAATGTAGGATCTTCCTCGTCCTCACTGGCAGATTCGGAGTCGGAGGCTAAAAAAGCGAAAATGCCCATCAGGCCATCGCCTTTTTTCTACGGTGGCGGGGCGGGCAGTGGCGGGGGGGCGGGGAAGTATGTAATACTTGTAAAAAGTGTACAACAGTAATAGAAAAAAAAAAAAGGGGTGGCGCACGCAGCTCCCTGAACCCCTAATAGGACCCGGGGTAAGGGATCAGACCCTAATAGGACCCTGGGGGACCTATTAGGGTGTAAGGGGGGGATTTTTTTTTTTTATTAAAAGAGAAAAAAAAGAAGCGGCCAAAAAAACAAAACTTTTTTTTAAAACTTTAAAAAAATAATGTTTTTAACTTTATTAACTCCTACCTGTCCCTGCAATCCGCTGTCCCTATTCAAAGGTTGGTGAAGGGGGGCTCCGTAGCTCCGAGGGGGGATCCGCGGTCTTCTCCTCACTGCTGCACCCGCTGACTGAACACAGAGAGCGGGTGCAGCAGCATGAAGGGACCGTTAACCCCTTCTCTGCCGCGCTACTATTGGTCAGACGATTGCCGTCTAAAAGTAGCGTTGCTGGGGAGGTGACAGTATTGTCACCTCTCCCCAGCAACGGCAGGTGATTGGCGGTGTATCGTACACTGCCGATCACCATCTAGTTCCGGGTCATCGGGTCACCACTGACCCGAATGACCGGAATCACCGCAGATCGCCCGCGCGATTTCGTGGACGATGTGCGGTGACTGCCGACATGTGGGGGTCACGGAACCCCCCTCGGCGTTTGCCTCGGACGCCTGCTGAACGATTTCAGCAGGTGTCCGGTTTCGCAACCCACCCGGTGCGCGGCAGGATGCGAAATTCGCCAGAACGTACTCATACGTGCCTGGTCCTTAAGACCTAGGGCGCAGGGACGTACTCATACGTGCCTGGTCCTTAAGGGGTTAAAGATCATTGTTGAAATTTGCATTAAGCATGTATTAGCTACTGCTAAACTTCCAAAAATTGAAGGCCCAAGGCCTGAGGCATCAGGGAGGCAATTATTTCCTGAAAGACACAGAATGAGTCAGGAGCAGTCATTCAAAGTACCCAAGAGGGTTTCCATAACCAACCCCTTACATTTAAAGATCAATGTTGAAATTTGCATTAAGCATGTATTTAGCTACTGCTAAACATCCAAATATTGAAGGCTCAAGGCATGAGGCATCAGGGAGGCAAGTAGTTCCTGAAAGACACAGAATGAGTCAGGAGCAGGCATTCGCAGTAGCCAAGAGGGTTTCATAACAAACCATAATTGGGAAATGTTGGTGTAGCAGCATGGTCAATCTACTCTGAGGCATCTGGCATTGGTGGATGGAAATCCTGGCTGATCCATCCCTGATTCATCTTCACAAACGTCAGTCTCTCCACATTTTTAGTGGACAGACGAGTTCGCCTTGGGGTGACTATGGCCCCGGCCGCACTAAACACCCGCTCTGATGGCACACTACTGGCCGGGCAGGACAGCTTTTCCAGGGCAAACTCTGATAGTTGCGGCCATAAATTAAGTTTGGCTGCCCAGAAGTCCAGCGGATCTTCAATGGTTGTTGGCATGGCTATGTCAAGGTATGCCACCACCTGCTGGTTCAGGTCCTGCTCCATGTCTACCTGCTGATGAGTTGCTTCACTATGCGGGTGAAGAAAGCTACTCATCAGCGACTGTAGACTCAGGCTGCTGCTGATTGAGCTGGTACTGCTCCTGCCACCCCTCCCCTCCCCAGCAGCCATGGCAGTGGAAGGTGAGCGCAGAGGGCCCCCCCCCCAAGTCAGACCTGCGAGTGGATGGACCATGTGGCCGATAGACATCGGCCAACTGACTACATAGAATCTCTCTGTAGTAGGTCAGTTTATCCTCCCTCTCAGTGGGTGTAAAAAAGGCCCCCATTTTGGGACGGTAGCGAGGGTCTAATAAGGTGGAGATCCAGAAGTCATCCCGCTGACGAATTTTGACAATTCGGGGGTCACTACGCAAGCAACTGAGCATGCATTGTGCCATTTGCGCCAGTGACTCAGAGGGACTACCTGCCTTCATCTCCACTGCATACTGCCACGGTGTGTCTGGGTCCTCTGTCTCAACTTCCTCATAACCCTCCAGCTCCTCTGGCTGCTCCTGCTCCTCCTCTCCTGTCTGATGACTAGAAACACTGGCCATCTCATCCAACCTAAACTGTGCTCTGCTCTGCCCCTCATCATCATCCTCCTCCAGTTCAGCCCCCACAGGGCTCATGTTGCCTTGAGATGTAGGCGCAACGTCTCCATTGCCGTGACCAGCCATGGTTTCAATCATTTGTTGTAGGAAATGTAGGAGTGGAATTACGTCGTTCATGGCGTAATCCAGGTGACTCACAAATAATGTGGCTTCCTCAAAGGGCCTCAGCAAACGGCAGGTGTCACGTATGAGCTGCCACTGGTTCACATTGAAGTTACACAGGGGAGTACTCCTATCTGCTTGGACCATTAAGAAATCGGAGATGGCTTTTCTTTGTTCGTATAGTCTGTCCAACATATGGAGGGTGGAATTCCAACGTGTGGCAACGTCACAAATAAGACTATGTTGTGGGATACCATTCTGACGCTGCAGCTCAAGGAAGGTGTGCTTGGCGGTGTACGGGTGGCTTAAGTGCATGCACAGTTTCCTTGCCATTTTCAGGATGTTTTGCAAATGGGGTGTAGACTTGAGGAAGTGCTTGACAACCAGATTCAACACGTGTGCATGTTTCACACTTCCTTGTCGCAGCGCGGACACAATGTTCTTCCCGTTGTCGGTTACCATGGTTCCCATTTCCAGATTTCGTGGAGTAAGCCATACTTGGATTTCTTTACGAATGAACTTTAGCAGTTCCTCCCCTGTGTGACTCCTTTGCCAAGGCAAACCATGTGAAGAACAGCTTGACACCGCCATGCCCTACACACATGGTACGATGAAGGGCCACCGAGATTTGGACGTGAGGTGGAGGCCAAGGACACGGTGGAGGATGAGGAGGCGGCGTCGCACGCTGTAACAGGACCAACTGCCTGGGAGCGAGAGCGTGGAGGAGGAAGCGGTGTGACCTGTCCAAGTTGCTGTTGTGGCTGTGCAGGAACCAGATTTAGTAAAAGACAAGTATTGTCCCTGCCCGTAGTTACAGCTCCACACGTCAGCGCTGCTGTGCACTTTTGAACACACCGACAGGCTCAAGGACTGTCCCACCTTCTCTTGTACAAACTTATGCAGGTACAACTTATGCTGGTACTGCCTTCTTTGCAAAGAAATGACGGCTTGGGACTCTCCACCTCGGCTCGGCACAAGCCATCAATTCTCTGAAAGGTGCAGAGTCCACAACTTGAAAAGGGAGGGACTGCAACACCAGCAACTTGGACAGGAGCACATTCAACTTCTGCGCCATTGGATGAGTGGGCGCATACTGTTGTCTCTTGGACATGGCTTCGCCAATGGATTGTTGGCAGAATGGCTGACCAAAAGCGGGAGAAGCAGGAGCGACAGAAGGAGGGTTTGAGACACACAGCTCCCTTCGGCTGAGGTGGTGGAGCCTTGGCTGGATGAAGAAGGGAGCGGATGGCCACTGGGTGATGCAGCAGGCTGGACCACTACATCGGAGCCACAGTTCTCCCAGGCCGCTTTATGGTGGCGAAGCATGTGTTGACGCAGGGCCGTGGTGCCGACATTGGGACCCTGGCCACGTTTCACCTTCTGCCGACAGATCTTGCATGTGGCTACGTGAACCTCCTCTGGATGCCTTATGAAAAACTTCCACACCGCTGAGTAGCTGATTTTCCCACCCGCAGTCCGCACTAATTGACTGCTACTGGCGCCGTCTCCAGGAACTCCTGTTCCCCTACCTCCCGGAAAGGTAGGCTGCCGCGAAGAAGGTGGTCTCCCCCTGGGTACGTTTGGCTCCTGAATTTCCACTACTGCCACCATGCTGACTGCCAACCGTGCTACCGCCTTGCTGCCTCAAGGGCAACCTGCAACTCTCTTCTCCTGATGATGATGAAGCCCCTTCTGCACCCGGCTCCCAATTGCGATCATCAACAGGTGTGTGCACTTCACTGATGTCCTCCTCAGGTTCCCCAACAGTGTCTGCTTCAGGACCCTGAACACTTGCAACACCGCCTCCCACGTCACTCTCCGCATCACTACCTGGCCGCCTAGCGGAGCAAGCGGCGCATGTCTCCTCCCCTTCTTGGCTGTCCAGTAGCTGCTGACTGTCCTCTATTAGATCGTCCTCAGTAAATAGTGGCGCTGAACCCACAGCATAAGATACTTCTTTAGGAGAGGGAACAGCATAGGACAAAGGCAATGGGAGGACAGGGACTGCTCCCGGGCCATGCCAACTGAGGGTTGTGTCTGAGGAACCCACCGACTGTTGACTGGGGGTGTCAGATGTCACTTTGATGATGTGGATGAGCGTGTTAACCAATCGACGACGGCAGATGGGTTGCTGGTGGAGACACGACCGCTGGCTGATAACGGGAGCTCAGGCCTCTCGCTGCGACTCCTGCTGCCACTCGACCCAAGTCTGCTGCCAACTCTGCCTGAAGTATTTAGGCCTCTGCCACTCCTCTGTGCACGTCCTGGCACTTCTCTGCCTGACATACTTAGTGCGTTTATGAGGGTATTACAATACCCTACACTACTCTTTAAACAGTATTTGTCTAGAACAGCAGCAGGTGTCTTACGGCTGTCCTTTCACAGTATGTAGGCCGTTGACAGATTAGCAGGTACTAAATGGTACAATACTTGGATGTACGTATGCGGTATGCACTGATGAGGGCAGTAATATGCGTAACTATACGCAGAAAAAACTATTTTTGTAAAACACCAGCCGGTGAATACTATGGTTTGGACTTGCACAGTATGTAGCCCCTTGACAGATTAACAGGTACAAAATGGTACAAATCCACTACAGTCCACTGAACAATCACGTATTTTTGAACAGCAGCAGGACCCAACAGTACAGCACCACAAAAAAAAATTATCCAGGGATTAAACCCTAAATTGCACTGAAAAATGAGGAGATAAGATGCTTCAGAAAGTTCAGGCAGCTTGGAGATGTGTATGAGGCAGCTGACAGCTATCTGCCCCTCTCTGCTGCAATGCTCAACAACGTGAATAGGAGGTTTAGCTATCAATGATCCTTCCCAGTGTGAACAGCAAAGCACTCTGCACTCCTGCCTTTCCCTAATGCTGATGTGACTAGCAGTTGCAGTGTAACGCTGTGGTATGAGCTATTCACACACACGCAGTCCCGTCCTCTCCATCTGAGTGCATAGATGAAATGAAGAGAGACAAGATGGCCACCGATTATATAGGGGCTGTGACATCACAAGGGTCAGTGAACACTGATAGGCTGCATCTCACATGTGATTCAGGGTCAGCCCGTCTACCTTCATTCCCGCCGCTGTTTCCTGCCCTCCCATAATCCCCTGCCCCATGTACTCACATGTGGATCCGCCATCTTAGGTCTCCAATAGCCTGGAACGCTGTAAAATGGAGTTTAATGAAGCAATTCGCGGTGATATTCGTATTCGTTGCAAATAGAATTTTTCATGAAATTCGTAACGAATTCGGGTTCGGCAACTTCGATTCGCTCATCTCTAGCTAATGTCATTACACAGCATGTTATTTTGTCAATACACATGTATACCTATACATTTTTTTCTGTTCTTTATTGTTAAAAAAGTTTCACTATTTTGCTGCTAGTCTTTGCAGTAAAGAAGGAATTGCATAATGGTCGCCTCCTGTCTTTCACAAAATCTATCTTTTCCATCACCTAGGATAGGAAAATCTCCAATTTTAAGACAAGACAAAACGCTCCTATTATGCTTTTAACAACTATTTTACTGTCTCAGCAGCAAATAGATATTGAATGTATTAGAAGTAAAAAAAATTTTTTTTACATATGAAGTGCATATAAACACTTGCATATAGTGCATATAAAGTGCATATAAACAAGTGCATATAAAAACTAGTATGCAACCTATAATGCTGGATAACACAGCCAATCAGTCCATAGCATAGGTGATAAAAGGTATCAGACACCCAGGTAAATTTCTTCTTCTTTGCTGCTCAGCAGTTGTGTGAAGATAAGTGATATTTGCTCTACAAAATATTTTCCACATAATTTCTGTGCATGATGGGAGAATATCCCCATAGGAGCTGGACCGCTCCCAGGACGTGAGTCATCAGAAAGCAGTTAGGCAGAAAACAGCAACTCAACTTCAGAAGCTAATAACTATTGGAAGGATTAAGATTTTTTAATAGAAGTAATTTACAAATCTGTTTAACTTTCTGGAGCCAGTTGATATATAAAAAAAAGTTTTTGCCTGGAATACCCCTTCAATTCTATATTTTCCGGACTTGGTATATGTATTTTCATACAGAATATATCTCTGTATTCTTACCCCTTTTTCCTTATTAATCTTTATCTTTCTTATTTTGCGTATTTTGACATATATATGTTCGCCATTAATCGGTTCCGCCATTCGTTGGTCTCACATATACATTAATTGTACTTTTATAGTCATTCAGGCCCCTTATCAAACGCTATATATATTTATATACTTTACCTGTTCCGCCGTTCGGTCCGTCTCTCTTCTCACTGCATCACGGGCGCCATTTCCCTTCTCTCCGAGAGCTCGTCCGCTACTCTCGCGAGATCTCCCGTCAGTGAGGTGATCTCCTGACGGGATTCGGCGGGCTTTCTGTCACTCACCTCAGAGCGTCAGAGCCGACCGGACCTCGTTACTTTGTTGCTATATCCTTTCAAGTGTTCCCTGTATATTTAAACATATTCTGGTATTTCCTTCACAGTATTACGGTGCCATCTAGTGGTCCTATCATTTAAGTCCCCAATATATATACACCTGATTTATCGGCGTATAACACGCACTTTTTAGGCTAAAATTTTTAGCCTAAAGTCTATGTGCGTGTTATACGCCGATACACCCCCAGGAAAGGCAGGGGGAGAGAGGCCGTCGCTGCCCGCTTCTCTCCCCCTGCCTTTCCTGGGGGTCTAGAGCCCTGCTGCCGGCCCTTCTCTCCCCCCTGGCTATCGGCGCCGCTGCCCGTTCTGTCCCCCTGATGCGCCAATAGCCAGGGGGAGAGAAGCGGCGCCGACAGCCACGGGGGAGAGAAGGGACAGCGGCACCCATTGCCGGCGCCACTGCCCCGTTGCCTCCCCCCATCCCCGGTGGCATAATTACCTGGGTCGGGTCCGCGCTGCTGCAGGCCTCCGGCGTGTGTCCCCGGCGTCGTTGCTATGCGCTGCACGGCGCGGCATAGCAGGGGACGCGCGCCGGAGACCTGCAGCAGCGCGGATCCGACCCAGGTAATTATGCCACCGGGGATGGGGGGGAGGCAACAGGGCAGCGGCGCCGGCAATGGGTGCCGCTGCCCCTTCTCTCCCCCTGGCTGTCGGCGCCACTTCTCTCCCCCTGGCTATTGGCGCCGGCACCGATAGTCAGGGGGACAGAACGGGCAGCGGCGCCGATAGCCAAGGGAGAGAGAAGGGCCGGCAGCAGCGCTCTAGACCCCAGGAAAGGCAGGGGGAGAGAAGCGGGCAGCGACGGCCTCTCTCTCCCCCTGCCTTTCCTGGGGGTGTATCGGGGTATACACACGCACACACGCACCCTCATTTTACCATGGATATTTGGGTAAAAAACTTTTTTTACCCAAATATCCTTGGTAAAATGAGGGTGCGTGTTATAGGCCGGTGCGTGGTATACCCCGATAAATACGGTATTTCATTTAAAAAAAATAATATTTAGTTTTTTATTAATATATTTTCTTATTATTTTATTCATTAATTGATTATTTGGGAATAATTCATTCTAATTAATTCATATACTGCAATAAGTTAGTTGAATTTATTATTATATTCCTTAATTAATTTTTACTCAGTTTATAAATTTTACTCAGATTCCTTTATTTCCCTACAATGTCTGAGGAAAATGCTGGAAAGGATAATGAACTTTCCTCTCAGGATCGCATGCAAGCCATGGTGGATTCTTCTGTTAACAAACAGATTAGATTCTAACAATAATTGTGGTTCTAACCCACCACAGGCTATACCCTTAGCCCGCGAAGAGGTCCAATCATTTAGGGCAAAACAATCCGCCTATAGAAATAAACCTGACTCCTTCAGAGATCATTCCTCAAATGAATTGGATGATTCGGATTTACAAGATGTTGAGGACATATCATATTTCTGTGAGGAAAGTGGTGAAGACCACGATGACCCTGCAACATAGGAAGACGCTAATATAGAGGATTCAGGAGAGGCATTTTTTGACCCCTCCCTGATTTACCACCCCCCTGTTCTGGGGAATGGTTACCAGATCCCAAAGTGGCGGAATATATGGCTATATGGTCTAATAAAGGTTTGGACAGGACTTCCAGAAATACATTAAAGGTTGAATGTCCACGCCCAACTCTCCCTCATAACTCTTCAGCTACCCCCGAATTAGACCCCTTATTAACAAAATTTTTATTTAAAACGGGAAAAAAATCCTAAGAATGGAGTGGATAGAAGTTTTAAAGCGTGTCAAGATAAGTTGATGGACTTATTTGGCCCTATTACCAAAATTTTAGAACTGGCTGAACAAGCCTCTAGAAATAACAACACTACTGTAGATACAGAAACCCTCAAAGGGTGGGCCCAAAGGACAGTATGTCTGTTTGGCAATGCCAATTCGGCATTGACCACTGAACGGAAACGTTCCATATTAATGAAAATAGACCCACAATTAACAAATCTGGCGTCTACTGAACCCCATAACCCCACCAAGGGTATGTTATTTGGGGACGAATTTATTAGAGAGTTGAACAAGTATGTGAGCCTTTTCTCATCTCTGAGTAAAGGCCAAATTTCTATGAAGAAAGTTTTTTCCCCAAAAATTTTTTGGGAAGGCCGGAAGAGGACGGAGCCGCTTTTCCGGCCAACCTTCTCAACCCAGACCATCATATGGAGGCTCCTATCCAAACCCCACGCAAAACCAATTTGCAACTCCCTCCACCACACCACAACCTTTCTTCCCATACAGAGGAAGACCTTGGCGTTCCAGAGGACAAAGAGTATACCCTCGTTCATGACCACTTACAGGTAATTCCAACTCTGTTTTCTTCCCTTCATATCCCCTTAGGGGGAAGACTCCTACATTTTTCAAAACATTGGACTACGATTACGTCAGTCTCATGGATTCTAAACACTGACATGGGTTATCAAATAGAATTTGTTGCTCCTCCCATGCAACACACTCTTCCTCACCCGATACAGTTTTCCCTTCAAGACAAGAATCTCATAGATCAAGAGGTGAAAGAACTTCTTGCAAAGAAGGCTATTATTCCCATTCCCATACACTCTCCAGGATTCCTAAGCAATCTCTTCTTGGTCAAGAAGAAGGATGGGGGTAATCAACCTAAAAATTCTCAACAATTTGGTGGTGTATCGCCACTTCAAAATGGAAGGTATTCACCTCCTAAGCGACATTCTCTTAAAAGGAGATTGGCTGGTAAAAATAGAAGGATGCATATCTCACGGTTCCAATCCATCCTTCATCCCAAATTTTCCTCCAGATTCTTTGGAACAATCAAAAGTGGCAATTCACTTGCCCTCCCATTCGACCTTTCGTCAGCACCCTGGTGCTTCACGAAGTTGCTCAAACCAATAGTAGCTTCCCTCAGAAGTCGCGGGGTTCGTCTTATAATTTATCTAGACGACATCTTTCTGATGGCCCAATCGAAAGAACTTCTTTCTCTCCACATGGAATGGACTCTATCCCTTCTAACCCAACTGGGTTTTCTCATCAATTTCAAGAAGTCAATTCTTGTTCCATCGCAAGAAATGGAATTCCTGGGTTTCATGATCAATACCCAGTTGACCACCTTGAGTCTTCCTTCCAGGAAGTTGAAAACCATTTGGAAGGAGATTCGTCAAGTTCTTCACAAAGATCCGATATCTTTGAGAACAATAGCTCGCATAGTGGGTCTCCTGGCAGCTTCCAGTCAGGCAATTTTTCCTGCTCCTCTCCACTACAGAGCTCTCCAGCGACTAAAAAATCGCCACTTGAGAGAGGGCTTAGGCTACTGAGACGAGATTCTTTTTTCCTCCGAAGCCAGAGAAGAACTTCTTTGGTGGCTTTCCCACATAGAGTCCTGGAACGGGAAAGCTATCTCTTTCACCCAAATCCAGACATCATTATAGAATCCGACGCAAGTCTTTCGGGATGGGGAGCTCATTGCGGTCACCTTTCTACTGGAGGGAAGTGGTCTCCCTCAGAATCCCGTTTACATATAAACTGCCTAGAACTCCTGGCAGGATTTTTTGCCTTCAAGAGTTTCGCAAAAAATTCTTCTCATTGCTGTATCCTCTTACGTATGGACAACGTTTCGGCTGTCCAATACATCAATCATCTGGGAGGTACGAATTCCAAAATGCTTGTGGATTTTGTCAAGGAATTTTGGCACTTCTGTTTGGACAGAGACATTGTCCTCAAAGCGGAATATCTGCCGGGAATCTCCAATTCCATAGCAGATTGGTATTCCCGCTATCTGACGGACTCCAGCGATTGGATACTTCATCCTCCGATTTTTCAAAGGGATCCCCTTCATTTAGATCTATTCGTTTCACGTCTCAATACTCAACTCCCTCTTTTCTTCAGTTGGCGTCCAGATCCAGAGGCTCTAGGCATAGATGCCTTCCTTCAACAATGGCCACGGAAAATTATTTACGCTTTTCCTCCTTTCAACCTCATTCCTCAAGTGCTTTTCCAAACAATTATTCAAAAGATCACTCTAGTTCTTATCACTCCACTCTGGCCAACTCAATCCTGGTTCCCTCAACTACTCATCGATTTCAGACGACTTCTTCCGTCCTTCCCTCATCTTCTTCTGGACCCTCAAGGGAATTGCCATCCTTTGGTTCTATCCAATCAATTACCTCTAGTCACATGGTTGATTTCAGGTCAACGGGATCTGACCTTCAATTTTCTCAATCAACTAGAGACATCTGATGCCTGGTCTCCAGGTACCAGAGCAGCTTACAGATCTGACTGGTGACTTTGGATTCGTTGGTGCAATAAATGGGATTTGGGTCCCTTACAAGCATCTATCCCTCACATCTTAAATTTCCTTTCGGCATCTTATGATGAAGGTAAGGCTTATAGAACCATAAATCTTTACAAATCCGCCATTTCATCCAATCATTATTCTATTGACTCTCTCCCTATTGGCAAACATCCTTTAGTCTGTCAATTACTCTAAGGAATTAGTTTTAGACTACCCCATTTACCAAAATACTCTTCTACATGGGACGTCAATCTCATCCTTAACATGTTCATTTCTTGGGAAGACAATGACTCACTTCCTCTTAAGCTTCTCTCTTTCAAATTGACGGTACTCCTCTGTCTTATATCGATTAAACGCATCTCAGATGTTCGATCCTTGGATATATCCCACAGACAGTTTACTCCTCAAGGAGTTCTACTTACCATTTTTCGCCAGACAAAAACTAATCTTCATTCAGTTTTTTATCCGGCTTTTCCTCATCACGATAAACTCTGCGTAGTTCCCGGTCTTCGTACTTACGAATCCAAAACTGAATCTCTTAGACTGTCATCTTCCTCTCAGTTACTTATTTCATTCTGTAAACCCCACGCTCCTGTCTCTTCATCCACTCTCGCTAGATGGGTCAGACAGACAATGCATATGGCAGGTATTGATATTTCAAAATTCGGCGCTCATTCCACCAGAGGAGTGGTTTCCACAAAGATTTATCAATCAGGGGCTTCTCTTTCTGATTTATTGAAAGCCGCCAATTGGTCCTCTGATTCTACTTTCAAAACATTCTATTTTAGACCTCATTCCCATGTATCTATGGTTTTGTTGTAAGTTTATTCTTATTATTTAATATATTTTCTAAATTTATATTGATGTATTTGTGTTTAAATACATTGCTTTAAACTAGCATAATAGGAGCGTTTTGTCTTGTCTTAAAATTGGGAATTTTCCTATCCTTGGTGATGGAAAATTTAGATTTTAATAAAGACAAATGCGAGTATTATCCCCCCCTAGTTACAACCCATCCCTGTAATCTATTTTATCTCTCTCTACAGCTTCTCAATGATACGTGGGAAGCCTATCGGCTGAATTTGTGTGAGGGGTGGGAGCTTCCGCCCCCCCCCCCCACGCGTTAAGGTGGGGCATAGAGCAATCAAGGTTAGGAGCAGGGTTATATAACGCCCCTGCTCCTATGGGAGGGGCGTACGGGACATTTTGCGGACCCCTCCCAGCCCTCCCTCTTTTTCAATTATCCATTACAGGGCATGCCCACTAAAGGCGTGCCCTCCATCGCGGTCATGGGCACAATTCTGACCATTAGGTTAGTGTAATGTTTTCATACAGGTACATATGGATTGCTGTATTCACGAGCACAAGCTTGAAGCCCCGAACACAAATATCGATTATCACCTACATCTTCATCTACGATTAGTCCTTCTACAGAAGTCATCATCTACGTTGAGTTGAGTTTTTCTTCATCGTGTTTTTTTTTTCTCCAATGAGGTCTTCATTCAAGTTCCAAGTTCTTTTTCCCAGTTCACAGTAAAGAAGAAGGAATTTACCTGGGTGTCTGATACCTTGATCACCTATGCTATGGACTGATTGGCTGTGTTATCCAGCATTATAGGTTGCATACTAGTTTAAGTGTTTATATTACCGATTGACCGATTATCAGTATGGCCGATAATCACGATTTTGGGCATTATCGGTATCGGCAATTACCTTGCCGATAAGCCTATAATGCCCCGCCCCCCGCACCGCCCCCACAGCACTACGACCGCCCCCCCGACCCACCGTAGTGCTGGGCGGTATACCGGTATGAACCGGATACCGTTTTTTTTTCTCCCACGGTATGGATTTTTGCCCATACCGCTATACCGGTCGGGCCCCTCCCCCACCCTCCAAGTCAATAAAAAAAATGTAACTTACCCGTAATGGGGGTGGTCGGGGCCATCCATCCTTCCTGTAGTGTCCGGCGGCATTCCTGGTGGAGGGTGAACCGGTCCGGGCTGTCCTTCTCCGGGGGTCATCTTCTCCATTCCGGGCAGGCTCCGGCCTAGTACGCTGCATAGACGCCGCTACGCTGTGACGTCAGGTGCGTCGCTGCGCACGGGCGTCACTGCGCAGCGGCGTCTATGCTGCGTTACTAGGCCGGAGCCTGCCCGGAGTGGAGAAGATGACCCCCAGGACCGGTGAAGGACAGCCCGGACCGGTTCACCCTCCACCCGGAATGCCGCCGGACACTACAGGAAGGAAGGATGGCCCGGACCACCCTGACAGGTAGGGGGAGAGAAGCGTGTGGTGGCGGCGGCCTATGGCACCGCAAAAGCCACTGCAGTGCATTGATTTAAAGCGCCTGCTTTAAATCAATGATCTGCAGCGGTGTCGCGTCAGGATAGGATGCTCGTCCTGAGTGAGCGTGCTTCTACCTGGAAAGGGACAATTCTATTTTAGGATTATGCTGTAGGATCATGTATAATATGTATTTATTATGATTTTTTTTAAATAAAATTGTATTTTTGTTGTTTTCTGCTATGATTGACATATGAGTCACGTGTGGAAGACCGTGACCCATCCTGACCCGGTAGTGAACAAGTCTCCATTTATTTATACATTTTGGTTATCTATATGGTTTTGGGCTTCCTTTGCATGATGAAAAATTTATGTTGCCTTTTTGTTTAATAATGTTTAAATATTGTCCGATTAAGTTTAGGACATAATTTCATTTTCTTGAGTAAGGGCCAAGTGTTATCACGGTATTTTTGCAAGTTATGGCGGTTCCACTGTATCTAACGGTATTACCCCCCCCCTCCCGAGGAACTAATCACATATGACCCCCAGGCGCTGCTATATTTCTCTAAAATCCCCCCCCCCCTCCCCTCTCCTCCAGGCCTCGGCACTTTTAAATTAATGACTTGCGGGCCTCGGCGCTGGAAACGATTAAAGGAAAACTGTCAGATATTTTCTTCCACACTATCCACAGGTACTGATAGATAGGGCTCGTTTTAATCAGCGTCTCCCGCACTACCTTGCCTGTATCTGCCGGGCCGTTCGCCCGCAATTGTGGTTTTATTCTATGTGTATATCTTGCTGTAACTGGCACGGGTGGGGCTTCTGCAGGTAACTGGCACTGACATCAGCGCCGCTTATGAATATTCATCCCACTCCCTTCAGTTAGGAGCGGCGAAGAGAGGGAGAACTGGAGGGAGGGGGATGAATATTCATAAGCGGCGCTGACGTCAGTGCCAGTTACCTGCAGAAGCCACGCCCGTGCCAGTTACAGCAAGATATACACATAGAATAAAACTACAATTGCGGGCGGATCCGGGCAAGGTAGGGCTCGTTGGAATCAGCGTCTCCCGCACTATCTATCATCACACGTGGATAGTGCGGGAGAAAACATCTGACAGTTTTCCTTTAAGTTGCGAGCCGGAGCCAGGCTTTTAGCGCTTGCAGAGGGAGGTGACAGCTTGCCGCAGCTCACATCTCATTCATTTAAAGCGCCGGCGGCCCGCAAGTCATTCATTTAAAGCGTGGCCAGCAAGTCATTCAAATAAAGCGCCGCCGCCACTCATCTGCGGCTGATAATTCATTAATTCGGGGGGGGGGGGGGGGGGGGGCGGGCAACCGGTATTGCGGTATGGGAAAGAATTAATATCGTGCAGGGAAAAAATTTCGGTATTCGGCATGAACCGGTATACCGTCCAGCCCTAGGTTAAATATGCCAGAAATACAAGATACAGTTCAAACGCTAGCTAGGAGTAGGCGCTCTTTCGCAAGCGAGGTATGATAGCAAACTGCCAGCTAAAAGGGGTACTTTGCCCCTAGATATCTTATCCCCTATCCAAAAGGATAGGGGATAAGATGTCTGATCGTGGGGGTCCAGCCGTTGTGGACCCTGCAATCTCTCCTGCAGCACCCCGCTTTTAATGGGGTGCAGGGGATGGAGTATTGTGACATCACGGCTCCGCCCCTAGTGATGCCACGCCCCACCCCCTCAACGCACATCTAGACTTGCATTGAGGGGGTGAAGCATGACGTCACGAGGGGGCGGAGCCTTGATGTCACATACTCCATCCACTGCATCGCCCGTCATCAGCCACAGAGAGATCCTCGCTCTGTGCAGCTTAAAAGCAGGGGAGCTGCAGGGGAGATCGCGGTGGTCCCCGATCAGACATCTTATCCCCTATACTTTGGATAGGGGATAAGATGTCTAGGGGCGGAGTACCCCTTTAAATAGGCCCAGACCAGGTGCTCTCATCAAGGTCAGCTGACCAGTCCAGGCAACTGGGCTTAGCCCAAACCAAAATAAAACAGAGAGAACTGTCAGAACTGTTTAACCCCACGGGTTCTGACAGAGAGGATGGGCTTACAGAGAAGCCTGCAGTGATTGGATGAAGAGCCCAAAGAACAGCACAGCAGACTGAGGGAGGAAGTGAATGCATGGTGAGTGAGGGTAAGAGATGGACACTCCCCCATCAAAGTACAGGATGAAAAACCAAGTGACAGATAAAAAAAAGTATTTGTGAGAGAAATATAGGTGCTAGACACATAATCCTGATCATGTAACATATAATTTGAGGTACTGAGCAACATAACTTTTTTTTGTGGGATATGACAGGTACTCTTTAATTCTTTGAAACGAGGAAGCTTTAACTGATTTAAGTGTATATGAAATTAAATATTTTGTATTGATAAGTACACCCTAAAGATGACTGAAGTAAATATTTACCATGAAGCCTGTACATGAACTCAGTGATCACTGAATGGTTTGATAATTCACTGACCTGACAACAATCTGTAAGTATTAACATTAGATAACAGGTTTTCATCTAGACCTTTATATAGTCTCTTGTCTAGAATTACCACCGCTCCCCCTCCATCAGCCTTATATATATTAACATCATCTCATTTTCAAGTTGTTGTAAGACTGATCTTTCGTTGGAGGTTACATTCTGAATAAACTGTATCGGGGGTCTGCCAAATCCTGGAAGTTTATAAATCAGGTACAATGAGCTGAAATAGAGAATGATTACTCTGCATATATCGACGATCCAACACTGCCACCAGATCCCCAAACATGAACCTAATCCGACACTACCGCCAGATCCCAAAACATGAACCTAATTTGACACTGCCGCCAGATCCCAAAACATGAACCTAATCTGACACTGCCGCCAGATCACGAAACATGAACCTAATCCGACACTGCCGCCAGATCCCAAAACATGAACCTAATCTGACACTGCCGCCAGATCCCAAAACATGAACCTAATCTGACACTGCCGCCAGATCACGAAACATGAACCTGATCCGACACTGCCGCCAGATCCCGAAACATGAACCTGATCCGACACTGCCGCCAGATCCCGAAACATGAACCTGATCCGACACTGCCGCCAGATGACGAAACATGAACCTGATCCGACACTGCCGCCAGATGACGAAACATGAACCTGATCCGACACTGCCGCCAGATGACGAAACATGAACCTGATCCGACACTGCCGCCAGATCACGAAACATGAACCTGATCTGACACTGCCACCAGATCCCGAAACATGAAACTAATCCTGATTGCACCCTGGGGGGGGGGGGGGAGATAAGCCGGACCAACACATCCTGGTTCAAATCCCGCACTTCTCACTGCCCATGCGCACCTGTGCTGTCAACCCACTTGATTGACAAGACACGAGCGCATATCATTCTTGCACACCCATTTTTGCTGCTTATTGACTACCAATTGTCCTTGTGTGTTCTTTATGCCTGCATTTACACACCTATGCACATGTGTTAAAATTTTCATGCATATGCTGACGGTCTGGAGTCTCTTTTTAAATTTGATTTTAGACTATAAGCACTACCATTGGTATTTTTATTTACTTTTATCCATAGGTATGCTTTTTCTGTAGTTATATTTGTGGACCTGAGGAAGGCGCGAGTGGGCGCCGAAACGCGTTGTTCTGTTTTACCTTTGACTTCGTTTACCAATAAAAGTTAGTCCTGCGTAACTGCTGGCTTGATCTCTGTTTAATTTTGACTCCTGTTGAGATACAGTAGTGCTCTAAAAAAGAAAAAACCCAATCTTTTTGTACCCTCCACAGGAACCTAATCCGACACTGCCGCCAGATCACGAAACATGAACCTAAACCGACACTGCCGCCAGATCCCGAAACATGAATCTGATCCGACACTGCCGCCAGATCCCGAAACATGAACCTGATCCGACACTGCCGCCAGATCCCGAAACATGAATCTGATCCGACACTGCTGCCAGATCCCGAAACATGAACCTGATCCGACACTGCCACCAGATCACGAAACATGAACCTGATCCGACACTGCTGCCAGATCACGAAACATGAACCTGATCCGACACTGCTGCCAGATCACGAAACATGAACCTGATCCGACACTGCCGCCAGATCACGAAACATGAACCTAATCCTACACTGCGCCAGATCACGAAACATGAATCTGATCGGACACTGCACCAGATCACGAAACATGAACCTGATCCGACACTGCCACCAAATCACGAAACATGAACCTGATCCAAAACTGTGCCAGATCACGAAACATGAACCTGATCCGACACTGCCACCAGATCACGAAAGATGAACGTGTGTAGAATCCAGATCAAATCTATTGTTATCTTTAGAAGCAACGTAAGACTCATTCCTAGATGTCCCGGAGCCATTATCATTATTGTTAGATTATAAAATGGATGGGGAGTCCACCAACAAATCATTAACATCTAGTGGAGTCCTGAAGAAAAAAAACCTCTGCGTCCAGGAAAAAAAGTCCACAGGAAAGGACCGTCCCCTGGGCTCCTTAGAGGCTCGTGGCTGATAAAGTGACAGAAAGGGACAGTCTCTACTCGGTCTTGCTGAGTCTGATACCTTTCCTGGGGAGGGATTTGGCAGCTGGTAGAGAAGAAGCTGTAGAAGCGGTTCCTCTGCCCGCAGACCACCATCCCCTGCCCCGCAGACCACCATCGCTGCAGACCACCATCCCCTGCCCCGCAGACCACGATCCCCTGTCCTGCAGACAACCATCCCCAGCCCCGCAGACCACCATCCCCGCAGACCACCATCCCCTGTCCCGCAGACCACCATCCCCTGTCCCGCAGACCACCATTCTCTGCCCGCAGACAATCCCCTGCCCCACAGACCACCATCCCTGCAGACCACCATTCTCTGCCCGCAGTCCACCATCCCCTGTCCTGCAGACCACAATCCCCTGCCCCACAGACCACCATTCTCTGCCCGCAGACCACCATCCCCTGCCCCGCAGACCACGATCCCCGCAGACCACCATCCCCTGCCCTGCAGACCACCATCCCCTGCCCTGCAGACCACCATCCCCTGTCCCGCAGACCACCATCCCCTGTCCCGCAGACCACCATCCCCGCAGACCACCACTCTCTGCCTGCAGTCCACCATCCCCTATCCTGCAGACCACAATCCCCTGCCCCTAAACTACCATTCTCTGCCCGCAGACCACCATCCCCTGCTCAGCAGACCACCATCCCCGCAGACCACCATCCCCTGTCCTGCAGACCCCCATCCCCTGCCCCGCAAACCACCATCCCCTGCCCCGCAGACCACCATCCCCTGCCCCGCAGACCACCATCCCTTCCCCGCAGACCACCATCCCCTGCCCCGCAGACCACCATCCCCTTCCCCGCAGACCACCATCCCCTTCCCCGCAGACCACCATCCCCTGCCCCGCAGACCACCATCCCCTGCCCCGCAGACCACCATCCCCTGCCCCGCAGACCACCATCCCTAAAGACCACCATCTCCTGCCCCCCTGACCACCATCCCCCTGCCCCGCAGACCACCATCCCCTGCCCCGCAGACCACCATCCCCTTCCCCGCAGACCACCATCCCCTGCCCCGCAGACCACCATCCCCGCAGACCACCATCCCCTGGCCCCCTGACCACCATCCCCTGCCCCGCAGACCACATCCCCTGGCCCCCTGACCACCATCCCCTGCCCCGCAGACCACCATCCCCTGGCCCCCTGACCACTATCCCCTGGCCCCCTGACCACCATCCCCTGCCCCGCGGACCACCATCCCCCTGCCCCCCTGACCACCATCCCCGCAGACCACCATCCCCTGCCCCCCTGACCACCATTCCCGCAGACCACCATCCCCTGGCCCCCTGACCACCATCCCCTTCCCCGCAGACTTTATTTGTGAAGTTGTAGATTTATTATTCACTTGTGGCCAAATATAAATATACATCTTGCACATCAGATATATTTTATGTGTTTGATTTCTGTATCATTAATTCAAGCTCATATAGAAAATATTGTAGATCGGTAAAATTCACATTATACAAAGATTATTCCTCATAGGTGATAATTTCACTAACCGCAGAGATGAATCAGTGAATTAAAGTGATCAGAAGAGATCGTGGCCATTTTCCCATGATTACTTGGAAAGAGTTAAAGGGGTAGTCCAGTGGTGAAAAACTTATCCCCTATCCTAAGGATAGGGGATAAGTTTGAGATCGCGGGGGGTCCGACCGCTGGGGCCCCCTGCGATCTCTCTATACAGGGCCCAGGCTCTCCGGCCAGATAGCGGGTGTCGACCTCCGCACGAAGCGGCGGCCGACACGCCCCCTCAATACATCTCTATGGCAGAGCCGGAGAGATTGCCGAAGGCAGCGCTTGGGCTCTGCCATAGAGTTGTATAGAGGGGGCGTGTCGGCCGCCGCTTCGTGCGGAGGTCGACACGCCTTTTTCCCGCGGGATGTCGGGGGCTCCGTACAGGAGATCGCAGGGGGCCCCAGCAGTTGGACCCCCCCGCGATCTGCAACTTATCCCCTATCCTTAAGATAGGGGATAAGTTGTTCACCACTGAGTCACCACTGGACTACTCCTTAAACCCGTCTTCTGATCAGATGATCTGACCATGTGATCTCTATATAGAAAGAAAGATTTTACCTGTATATCTTCAATATCTGAAACGCGTCACGTTCTATCCCTCCATCCTAAATATCTGTTTATGCAGAAAGAGAACCAGCCCTGGCCGCCTGCGCAAATCTGACAAAACACACTGTAACGAACCTCCTTCTTATGTATATTACATCAATGATGACATAACACACTGTAACAAATCTCCTCCTCATGTATATCACATCTGTGGTGACATAACACACTGTAACAAACCTCCTCCTCATGTATATCACATCTGTGGTGACATAACACACTGTAACAAACCTCCTCCTCATGTATATCACATCTGTGGTGACATAACACACTGTAACAAACCTCCTCCTCATGTATATCACATCTGTGGTGACATAACACACTGTAACAAACCTCCTCCTCATGTATATCACATCTGTGATGACATAACACACTGTAACAAATCTCCTCCTCATGTATATCACATCTGTGGTGACATAACACACTGTAACAAACCTCCTCCTCATGTATATCACATCTGTGGTGACATAACACACTGTAACAAACCTCCTCCTCATGTATCTTACATCTGTGGTGACATAACACACTGTAACAAACCTCCTCCTCATGTATATTACATCTGTGGTGACATAACACACTGTAACAAACCTCCTTCTCATGTATATTACTTCAGTGATGACATAACACACTGTAACAAACCTCCTCCTCATGTATATTACATCTGTGATGACATAACACACTGTAACAAACCTCCTCCTCATGTATATTACATCTGTGATGACATAACACACTGTAACAAACCTCCTCCTCAAGTATCTCACATCTGTGATGACAGAACACACTGTAACAAACCTCCTCCTCATGTATAGCATATGTGATGACATAACACACTGTAATAAACCTCCTCCTCATGTATATTACATCTGTGATAACATAACACACTGTAACAAACCTCCTCCTCCTGTATATCACATCTGTGGTGACATAACACTGTAACAAACCTCCTCATGTATATCACATCTGTGATGACATAACACACTGTAATAAACCTCCTCCTCATGTATATTACATCTGTGATAACATAACACACTGTAACAAACCTCCTCCTCATGTATCTTACATCTGTGATGACATAACACACTGTAACAAACCTCCTCCTCATGTATATTACATCTGTGATGACATAACACACTGTAACAAACCTCCTCCTCATGTATATTACATCTGTGATGACATAACACACTGTAACAAACCTCCTCCTCATGGATATTACATCTGTGATGACATAACACACTGTAACAAACCTCCTCCTCATGTATCTTACATCTGTGATGACATAACACACTGTAACAAACCTCCTCCTCATGTATATCACGTCTGTGATGACATAACACACTGTAACAACCTCATCCTCATGTATATTACATCTGTGATGACATAAGACACTGTAACAAACCTGCTCCTCATGTATCTTACCTCACATCTGTGATGACATAACACACTGTAACAAACCTCATCATCATGTATATTACATCTGTGATGACATAACACACTGTAACAAACCTCCTCCTCATGTATATTACATCTGTGATGACATAACACACTGTAACAAACCTCCTCCTCATGTATATCACATCTGTGATGACATAACACACTGTAACAAACCTCCTCCTCATGTATATCACATCTGTGATGACATAACACACTGTAACAAACCTCCTCCTCATGTATCTTACATCTGTGGTGACATAACACACTGTAACAAACCTCCTCCTCATGTATCTTACATCTGTGATGACATAACACACTGTAACAAACCTCCCCCTCATGTATATTACATCTGTGGTGACAACACACTGTAACAAACCTCCTCCCCATGTATATTACATCTGTGATGACATAACACACTGTAACAAACCTCCTCCTCATGTATCTTACCTCACATCTGTGATGACATAACACACTGTAACAAACCTCATCCTCATGTATATTACATCTGTGATGACATAACACACTGTAACAAACCTCCTCCTCATGTATATTACATCTGTGATGACATAACACACTGTAACAAACCTCCTCCTCATGTATATCACATCTGTGATGACATAACACACTGTAACAAATCTCCTCCTCATGTATATCACATCTGTGATGACATAACACACTGTAACAAACCTCCTCCTCATGTATATCACATCTGTGATGACATAACACACTGTAACAAACCTCCTCATGTATCTTACCTCACATCTGTGATGACATAACACACTGTAACAAACCTCCTCCTCATGTATATCACATCTGTAATGACATAACACACTGTAACAAACCTCCTCCTCATGTATATTACATCTGTGATGACATAACACACTGTAACAAACCTCCTCCTCATGTATATTACATCTGTGGTAACATAACACACTGTAACAAACCTCCACCTCATGTATCTTACATCTGTGATGACATAACACACTGTAACAAACCTCCTCCCCATGTATATTACATCTGTGACATAACACACTGTAACAAACCTCCTCCTCATGTATATTACATCTGTGACATAACACACTGTAACAAACCTCCTCCTCATGTATATTACATCTGTAATGACATAACACACTGTAACAAACCTCCTCCTCATGTATATCACATCTGTGATGACATAACACACTGTAACAAACCTCCTCCTCATGTATCTTACCTCACATCTGTGATGACATAACACACTGTAACAAACCTCCTCCTCATGTATATTACATCTGTGATGACATAACACACTGTAACAAACCTCCTCATGTATATTACATCTGTGACGACATAACACACTGTAACAAACCTCCTCCTCATGTAGATTACATCTGTGGTAACATAACACACTGTAACAAACCTCCTCCTCATGTATATCACATCTGTGATGACATAACACACTGTAACAAACCTCCTCCTCATGTATCTTGCATATGTGATGACATAACACACTGTAACAAACCTCCTCCTCATGTATATCACATCTGTGGTGACATAACACACTGTAACAAACCTCCTCATGTATATCACATCTGTGGTGACATAACACACTGTAACAACCCTCCTCATGTATATCACATCTGTGGTGACATAACACACTGTAACAAACCTCCTCCTCATGTATATTACATCTGTGACGACATAACACACTGTAACAAACCTCCTCCTCATGTATATTACATCTGTGGTAACATAACACACTGTAACAAACCTCCTCCTCATGTATATCACATCTGTGATGACATAACACACTGTAACAAACCTCCTCCTCATGTATCTTGCATATGTGATGACATAACACACTGTAACAAACCTCCTCCTCATGTATATCACATCTGTGGTGACATAACACACTGTAACAAACCTCCTCATGTATATCACATCTGTGGTGACATAACACACTGTAACAAACCTCCTCATGTATATCACATCTGTGGTGACATAACACACTGTAACAAACCTCCTCATGTATATTACATCTGTGGTGACATAACACACTGTAACAAACCTCCTCCTCATGTATATCACATCTGTGGTGACATAACACACTGTAACAACCCTCCTCCTCATGTATATCACATCTGTGGTGACATAACACACTGTAACAAACCTCCTCATCATGTATATTACATCTGTGATGACATAACACACTGTAACAAACCTCCTCCTCATGTATATTACATCTGTGATGGCATAACACACTGTAACAAACCTCCTCCTCATGTATCTTACCTCACATCTGTGATGACATAACACACTGTAACAAACCTCCTCCTCATGTATATTACATCTGTGATGACATAACACACTGTAACAAACCTCCTCCTCATGTATATTACATCTGTGGTGACATAACACACTGTAACAAACCTCCTCCTCATGTATATTACATCTGTGATTACATAACACACTGTAACAAACCTCCTCCTCATGTATATCACATCTGTGATGACATAACACACTGTAACAAATCTCCTCCTCATGTATATCACATCTGTGATGACATAACACACTGTAACAAACCTCCTCCTCATGTATATCACATCTGTGATGACATAACACACTGTAACAAATCTCCTCCTCATGTATATCACATCTGTGATGACATAACACACTGTAACAAACCTCCTCATGATGTATAATACATCTGTGATGACATAACACACTGTAACAAACCTCCTCCTCATGTATATCACATCTGTGATGACATAACACACTGTAACAAACCTCCTCCTCATGTATATCACATCTGTGATGACATAACACACTGTAACAAATCTCCTCCTCATGTATATCACATCTGTGGTGACATAACACACTGTAACAAACCTCCTCCTCATGTATATTACATCTGTGATGACATAACACACTGTAACACACCTCCTCCTCATGTATCTTACATCTGTGATGACATAACACACTGTAACAAACCTCCTCCTCATGTATATTACATCTGTGGTGACATAACACACTGTAACAA
Source organism: Hyla sarda (assembly GCF_029499605.1). Classification (NCBI taxonomy): domain Eukaryota; kingdom Metazoa; phylum Chordata; class Amphibia; order Anura; family Hylidae; genus Hyla; species Hyla sarda. Next base: position 36,494 of record NW_026609640.1, on the reverse strand, counting down.
ACCTCCTCCTCATGTATATTACATCTGTGATGACATAACACACTGTAACAAACCTCCTTCTCATGTATATCACATCTGTGATGACATAACACACTGTAACAAATCTCCTCCTCATGTATATCACATCTGTGATGACATAACACACTGTAACAAACCTCCTCATCATGTATATTACATCTGTGGTGACATAACACACTGTAACAAACCTCCTCATCATGTATATTACATCTGTGATGACATAACACACTGTAACAAACCTCCTCCTCATGTATATTACATCTGTGATGGCATAACACACTGTAACAAACCTCCTCCTCATGTATCTTACCTCACATCTGTGATGACATAACACACTGTAACAAACCTCCTCCTCATGTATATTACATCTGTGATGACATAACACACTGTAACAAACCTCCTCCTCATGTATATTACATCTGTGGTGACATAACACACTGTAACAAACCTCCTCCTCATGTATATTACATCTGTGATTACATAACACACTGTAACAAACCTCCTCCTCATGTATATCACATCTGTGATGACATAACACACTGTAACAAATCTCCTCCTCATGTATATCACATCTGTGATGACATAACACACTGTAACAAACCTCCTCCTCATGTATATCACATCTGTGATGACATAACACACTGTAACAAATCTCCTCCTCATGTATATCACATCTGTGATGACATAACACACTGTAACAAACCTCCTCATGATGTATAATACATCTGTGATGACATAACACACTGTAACAAACCTCCTCCTCATGTATATCACATCTGTGATGACATAACACACTGTAACAAACCTCCTCCTCATGTATATCACATCTGTGATGACATAACACACTGTAACAAATCTCCTCCTCATGTATATCACATCTGTGGTGACATAACACACTGTAACAAACCTCCTCCTCATGTATATTACATCTGTGATGACATAACACACTGTAACACACCTCCTCCTCATGTATCTTACATCTGTGATGACATAACACACTGTAACAAACCTCCTCCTCATGTATATTACATCTGTGGTGACATAACACACTGTAACAAACCTCCTCCACATGTATATCACATCTGTGGTGACATAACACACTGTAACAAACCTCCTCCTCATGTATATCACATCTGTGATGACATAACACACTGTAACAAACCTCCTCCCCATGTATATTACATCTGTGGTGACATAACACACTGTAACAAACCTCCTCCTCATGTATCTTACATCTGTGGTGACATAACACACAGTAACAAACCTCCTCCTCATGTATATTACATCTGTGATGACATAACACACTGTAACAAACCTCCTCCTCATGTATATTACATCTGTGATGACATAACACACTGTAACAAACCTCATCCTCATGTATATTACATCTGTGATGACATAACACACTGTAACAAACCTCCTCCTCATGTATATTACATATGTGATGACATAACACACTGTAACAAACCTCCTCCTCATGTATATTACATCTGTGATGACATAACACACTGTAATAAACCTCCTCCTCATGTATATTACATCTGTGGTGACATAACACACTGTAACAAACCTCCTCCTCATGTATCTTACCTCACATCTGTGATGACATAACACACTGTAACAAACCTCCTCCTCATGTATCTTACCTCACATCTGTGATGACATAACACACTGTAACAAACCTCCTCCTCATGTATCTTACATCTGTGGTGACATAACACACTGTAACAAACCTCATCCTCATGTATATTACATCTGTGGTGACATAACACACTGTAACAAACCTCCTCCACATGTATATTACATCTGTGATGACATAACACACTGTAACAAACCTCCTCCTCATGTATATTACATCTGCGGTGACATAACACACTGTAACAACCCTCCTCCTCATGTATATCACATCTGTGATGACATAACACACTGTAACAAACCTCCTCCTCATGTATATTACATCTGCGGTGACATAACACACTGTAACAAACCTCCTCCACATGTATATTACATCTGTGATGACATAACACACTGTAACAAACCTCCTCCTCATGTATATTACATCTGCGGTGACATAACACACTGTAACAAACCTCCTCCTCATGTATATTACATCTGTGATGACATAACACACTGTAACAAACCTCCTCCTCATGTATATCACATCTGTGATGACATAACACACTGTAACAAACCTCCTCCTCATGTATATCACATCTGTGATGACATAACACACTGTAACAAACCTCCTCCTCATGTATCTTACCTCACATCTGTGATGACATAACACACTGTAACAAACCTCCTCCTCATGTATATCACATCTGTGATGACATAACACACTGTAACAAACCTCCTCCTCATGTATCTTACCTCACATCTGTGATGACACACTGTAACGCTGCTCAGCAGTGATTGTCCAGTGTATACAATGCTGTGAACTATGGGAAATCGTTTGGCTGATAACAGAGAGAACAACCACTCGGCACTGACTGACCAGTACAGCAGTGTATATGATAAAAAAAAATACAGGATTTGGGATGACGTCATGATCATGTGACTAAGACTTGAGGGGCGGGGCTTACAGACTATTAAACTTATTTTACCATGGGACCTGTGATGACGTCATGTCATCAACCACAAGAGGCGTGGAGCTGAGAAAAGGTAAGAATACAGAAGGATAAACGACCTGTTTTGGTGGTCATGTGACATGAGGGCGGAGCTCAACAGAGGAGAAGATAAATAGGGAAGAAGAACCTTCCGGTGATGATCATGTGACATGAGGGGCGGGGCTCAGAAGTGGGATGGCTGGTTTCTATGGCTTCTCCTCCTGTTCTAGGAGAGCTGAGGGGAGGGGCTGACGCAAGACTGCACGGGCCGCAAATTCCCACCTCACACCGGGAACGTGCTGGGAGTTGTAGTTCTCTTATACCTCCTCCTGTTATGTCATCTGATATCCCATAATAACAGTCTGGACATGCTGGGAGTTGTAGTTCCCTTATACCTCCTCCTGTAATGTCATCTGATATCCCATAATAACAGTCTGGACATGCTGGGAGTTGTAGTTCCCTTATACCTCCTCCTGTAATGTCATCTGATATCCCATAATAACAGTCTGTACATGCTGGGAGTTGTAGTTCCCTTATACCTCCTCTTGTAATGTCCTCTGATATCCCATAATAACAGTCTGGACATGCTGGGAGTTGTAGTTCCCTTATACCTCCTCCTGTAATGTCATCTGATATCCCATAATAACAGTCTGGACATGCTGGGAGTTGTAGTTCCCTTATACCTCCTCCTGTAATGTCCTCCGATATCCCATATTAACAGTCTGGACATGCTGGGAGTTGTAGTTCCCTTATACCTCCTCCAGTAATGTCCTCTGATATCCTATAATAAGAGTCTGGACATGCTGGGAGTTGTAGTTCCCTTATACCTCCTCCTCCTGTAATGTCCTCTGATATCCTATAATAACAGCCTGGACATTCTGGGAGTTGTAGTTCTCTCCTCTTATAACTGATCCTGTAATGTTGTCCTCTGATATCTTATTATAACAGTATGGACATGCTGGGAGTTGTAGTTCTCTTATACCTCCTCCTGTAATGTCCTCTGATATCTTATTATAACAGTCTGGACATGCTGGGAGTTGTAGTTTCCTTATACCTCCTCCTGTAATGTCATCTGATATCCCATATTAACAGTCTGGACATTCTGGGAGTTGTAGTTCTCTCCTCTTATAACTGATCCTGTAATGTTGTCCTCTGATATCTTATTATAACAGTCTGGACATGCTGGGAATTGTAGTTCTCTTATACCTCCTCCTGTAATGTCCTCTGATATCCTATATTAACAGTCTGGACATGCTGGGAGTTGTAGTTCCCTTATACCTCCTCCAGTAATGTCCTCTGATATCCTATAATAAGAGTCTGGACACGCTGGGAGTTGTAGTTCCCTTATACCTCCTCCTCCTGTAATGTCCTCTGATATCCTATAATAACAGCCTGGACATTCTGGGAGTTGTAGTTCTCTCCTCTTATAACTGATCCTGTAATGTTGTCCTCTGATATCTTATTATAACAGTATGGACATGCTGGGAGTTGTAGTTCTCTTATACCTCCTCCTGTAATGTCCTCTGATATCTTATTATAACAGTCTGGACATGCTGGGAGTTGTAGTTTCCTTATACCTCCTCCTGTAATGTCATCTGATATCCCATATTAACAGTCTGGACATTCTGGGAGTTGTAGTTCTCTCCTCTTATAACTGATCCTGTAATGTTGTCCTCTGATATCTTATTATAACAGTCTGGACATGCTGGGAGTTGTAGTTCTCTCCTCTTTTACCTCCTCCTGTAATGTCCTCTGATATCCTATAACAGTCTGGACATGCTGGGAGTTGTAGTTCCCTTATACCTCCTCCTGTAATGTCCTCTGATATCCTATAACAGTCTGGACATGCTGGGAGTTGTAGTTCTCTTCTCTTATACCTCCTGTAATGTCCTCTGATATCCTATAACAGTCTGGACATGCTGGGAGTTGTAGTTCCCTTATACCTCCTCCTGTAATGTCCACTGATATCCTATAAAAACAGTCTGGACATGCTGGGAGTTGTAGTTCCCTTATACCTCCTCCTGTAATGTCCTCTGATATCCTATAATAACAGTCTGGACATGCTGGGAGTTGTAGTTCCCTTATACCTCCTCCTGTAGTGTCCTCTGATATCCTATAATAACAGTCTGGACATGTTGGGAGTTGTAATTCTCTCCTCTTATACCTCCTCCTGTAATGTCCTCTTATATCTTATAATAGTTGTCTGGACATGCTGGGAGTTGTAGTTCTCTCCTCTTATACCTCCTCCTGTAATGTCCTCTGATATCTTATAATAGTTGTCTGGACATGCTGGGAGTTGTAGTTCTCTTCTCTTATACCTCCTCCTGTAGTGTCCTCTGATATCCTATAATAACAGTCTGGACATGCTGGGAGTTGTAGTTCTCTCCTCTTATACCTCCTCCTGTAATGTCCTCTGATATCCCATAATAACAGTCTGGACATGCTGGGAGTTGTAGTTCTCTTCTCTTATACCTCCTCCTGTAATGTCCTCTGATATCCTATAATAACAGTCTGGACATGCTGGGAGTTGTAGTTCTCTCCTCTTATACCTCCTCCTGTAATGTCATCTGATATCCCATAATAACTGTCTTAACATGCTGGGAGTTGTGGTTCTCTTATACCTCCTACTGTAATGTCATCTGATATCCCATAATAACAGTCTGGACATGCTGGGAGTTGTGGTTCTCTTATACCTCCTACTGTAATGTCCTCTGATATCCCATAATAACAGTCTGGACATGCTGGGAGTTGTAGTTCTCTCCTTATACCTCCTCCTGTAATGTCCTCTGATATCCTATAATAGCAGTCTGGACATGCTGGGAGTTGTAGTTCTCTTCTCTTATACCTCCTCCTGTAATGCCCTCTGATATCCTATAATAGCAGTCTGAACATGCTGGGAGTTGTAGTTCTCTCCTCTTATACCTCATATTGTAATGTTGTCCTCTGATATCCTATAATAGCAGTCTGGACATGCTGTGAGTTGTAGTTCTCTTCTCTTATACCCCCTCCTCCTGTAATGTCCTCTGATATCCTATAATAACAGTCTGGACATGCTGGGAGTTGTAGTTCCCTTATACCTCCTCCTGTAATGTCCTCTGATATCCCATAATAACAGTCTGGACATGCTGGGAGTTGTAGTTCTCTTCTCTTATACCTCCTCCTCCTGTAATGTCATCTGATATCCTATAATAACAGTCTGGACATGCTGGGAGTTGTAGTTCCCTTATACCTCCTCCTGTAATGTCCTCTGATATCCCATAATAACAGTCTGGACACGCTGGGAGTTGTAGTTCCCTTATACCTCCTCCTCCTCCTGTAATGTCCTCTGATATCCTATAATAACAGTCTGGACATGCTGGGAGTTGTAGTTCTCTCCTTATACCTCCTCCTGTAATGTCCTCTGATATCCCATAATAACAGTCTGGACACGCTGGGAGTTGTAGTTCCCTTATACCTCCTCCTCCTGTAATGTCCTCTGATATCCTATAATAACAGTCTGGACATGCTGGGAGTTGTAGTTCTCTCCTTATACCTCCTCCTGTAATGTCCTCTGATATCCTATAATAACAGTCTGGACATGCTGGGAGTTGTAGTTCTCTCCTTATACCTCCTCCTGTAATGTCCTCTGATATCCTATAATAACAGTCTGGACATGTTGGGGGTTGTAGTTCCCTTATACCTCCTCCTGTAATGTCCTCTGATATCCTATAATAACAGTCTGGACATGCTGGGAGTTGTAGTTTCCTTATACCTCCTCCTGTAATGTTCTCTGATATCCTATAATAACAGTCTGGACATGATGGGAGTTGTAGTTCTCTTCTCTTATACCTCCTCCTGTAATGTCCTCTGATATCCTATTATAACAGTCTGGACATGCTGGGAGTTGTAGTTCTCTTCTCTTATACCTCCTCCTGTAATGTCCTCTGATATCCTATTATAACAGTCTGGACATGCTGGGAGTTGTAGTTTCTTTATACCTCCTCCTGTAATGTCCTCTGATATCCCATAATAACAGTCTGGACATGCTGGGAGTTGTAGTTCTCTTATACCTCCTCCTGTAATGTCCTCTGATATCCTATAATAACAGTCTGGACATGCTGGGAGTTGTAGTTTCCTTATACCTCCTCCTGTAATGTCATCTGATATCCCATATTAACAGTCTGGACATTCTGGGAGTTGTAGTTCTCTCCTCTTATAACTGATCCTGTAATGTTGTACTCTGATATCTTATTATAACAGTCTGGACATGCTGGGAGTTGTAGTTCTCTTATACCTCCTCCTGTAATGTCCTCTGATATCCTATAATAACAGTCTGGACATGCTGGGAGTTGTAGTTCTCTTCTCTTATACCTCCTCCTGTAATGTCCTCTGATATCCTATAATAACAGTCTGGACATGTTGGGGGTTGTAATTCCCTTGATATGGTAATTTATATATATGAAATATAGAATAATGTATTCCCGGTTGTCTTTGTGTAAATAGGGCGTTGTGTCCCATTGTATAGTGTATTGTACTGTGGAGGGGTTGGGGGGCGGGGTTGGGGGGCAGCATGAAGGGGAGCAAGGAGCCCAAGAAGTTCCTGCAGAAAGGAATGTGGGGGACAATGAGTTTGATGATGATGATAATGGACGGGACGTGGAAACCAGTTAGGGAGGAGCTGACATGTTCAGAGGTGGGTGTCAGCAAAGTAGAGCAAAGCCGAGGTCGGAGAAGAACAAATGCCAAACGTAACACAAAGGGTTAATCCAATCCAGATGCCCCATAACATGAGGAAAACTTCACTGCTGCTGCCACTCAGATTCCTCCCAACTGTCCACAGGCAGCACAATATCTGTCAGCAGTCAGGCCCCGTCCACAGGCAGCACATTATCTGTCAGCAGTCAGGCCCCGTCCACAGGCAGCACATTATCTGTCAGCAGTCAGGCCCCGTCCACAGGCAGCACATTATCTGTCAGCAGTCAGGCCTCATCCACAGGCAGCACATTATCTGTCAGCAGTCAGACCTCATCCACAGGCAGCACATTATCTGTCAGCAGTCAGGCCCCCGTCCACAGGCAGCACATTATCTGTCAGCAGTCAGGCCTCATCCACAGGCAGCACATTATCTGTCCAGCAGTCAGGCCTCGTCCACAGGCAGCACATTATCTGTCAGCAGTCAGGCCCCGTCCACAGGCAGCACATTATCTGTCAGCAGTCAGGCCTCATCCACAGGCAGCACATTATCTGTCAGCAGTCAGGCCTCGTCCACAGGCAGCACATTATCTGTCAGCAGTCAGGCCCCGTCCACAGGCAGCACATTATCTGTCCAGCAGTCAGGCCTCGTCCACAGGCAGCACATTATCTGTCAGCAGTCAGGCCCCGTCCACAGGCAGCACATTATCTGTCAGCAGTCAGGCCTCGTCCACAGGCAGCACATTATCTGTCAGCAGTCAGGCCTCGTCCACAGGCAGCACATTATCTGTCAGCAGTCAGGCCTCGTCCACAGGCAGCACATTATCTGTCAGCAGTCAGGCCCCGTCCACAGGCAGCACATTATCTGTCAGCACTTAGGCCTCGTCCACAGGCAGCACATTATCTGTCAGCAGTCAGACCTCGTCCACAGGCAGCACATTATCTGTCAGCAGTCAGACCTCATCCACAGGCAGCACATTATCTGTCAGCAGTCAGACCTCATCCACAGGCAGCACATTATCTGTCAGCAGTCAGGCCTTATCCACAGGCAGCACATTATCTGTCAGCAGTCAGGCCTCATCCACAGGCAGCATATTATCTGTCAGCAGCCAGGCCTCATCCACAGGCAGCATATTATCTGTCAGCAGTCAGGCCCCGTCCACAGGCAGCACATTATCTGTCAGCAGTCAGGCCTCATCCACAGGCAGCACATTATCTGTCAGCAGTCAGGCCCCGTCCACAGGCAGCACATTATCTGTCAGCAGTCAGGCCTCATCCACAGGCAGCACATTATCTGTCAGCAGTCAGGCCTCGTCCACAGGCAGCACATTATCTGTCAGCAGTCAGGCCCCGTCCACAGGCAGCACATTATCTGTCCAGCAGTCAGGCCTCGTCCACAGACAGCACATTATCTGTCAGCAGTCAGGCCCCGTCCACAGGCAGCACATTATCTGTCAGCAGTCAGGCCTCGTCCACAGGCAGCACATTATCTGTCAGCAGTCAGGCCTCGTCCACAGGCAGCACATTATCTGTCAGCAGTCAGGCCTCGTCCACAGGCAGCACATTATCTGTCAGCAGTCAGGCCCCGTCCACAGGCAGCACATTATCTGTCAGCACTTAGGCCTCGTCCACAGGCAGCACATTATCTGTCAGCAGTCAGACCTCGTCCACAGGCAGCACATTATCTGTCAGCAGTCAGACCTCATCCACAGGCAGCACATTATCTGTCAGCAGTCAGACCTCATCCACAGGCAGCACATTATCTGTCAGCAGTCAGGCCTTATCCACAGGCAGCACATTATCTGTCAGCAGTCAGGCCTCATCCACAGGCAGCATATTATCTGTCAGCAGCCAGGCCTCATCCACAGGCAGCATATTATCTGTCAGCAGTCAGGCCCCGTCCACAGGCAGCACATTATCTGTCAGCAGTCAGGCCTCATCCACAGGCAGCACATTATCTGTCAGCAGTCAGGCCCCGTCCACAGGCAGCACATTATCTGTCAGCAGTCAGGCCTCATCCACAGGCAGCACATTATCTGTCAGCAGTCAGGCCTCGTCCACAGGCAGCACATTATCTGTCAGCAGTCAGGCCTCGTCCACAGGCAGCACATTATCTGTCAGCAGTCAGGCCTCGTCCACAGGCAGCACATTATCTGTCAGCAGTCAGGCCTCGTCCACAGGCAGCACATTATCTGTCAGCAGTCAGGCCTCGTCCACAGGCAGCACATTATCTGTCAGCAGTCAGGCCTCGTCCACAGGCAGCACATTATCTGTCAGCAGTCAGGCCCCGTCCACAGGCTGCACATTATCTGTCAGCAGTCAGGCCTCGTCCACAGGCAGCACATTATCTGTCAGCAGTCAGGCCTCGTCCACAGGCAGCACATTATCTGTCAGCAGTCAGGCCCCGTCCACAGGCTGCACATTATCTGTCAGCAGTCAGGCCTCGTCCACAGGCAGCACATTATCTGTCAGCAGTCAGGCCTCGTCCACAGGCAGCACATTATCTGTCAGCAGTCAGGCCTCGTCCACAGGCAGCACATTATCTGTCAGCAGCCAGACCTCATCCACAGGCAGCACATTATCTGTCAGCAGTCAGGCCTCATCCACAGGCAGCACATTATCTGTCAGCAGTCAGGCCTCATCCACAGGCAGCACATTATCTGTCAGCAGTCAGGCCTCGTCCACAGGCAGCACATTATCTGTCAGCAGTCAGGCCTCGTCCACAGGCAGCACATTATCTGTCAGCAGCCAGGCCTCGTCCACAGGCAGCACATTATCTGTCAGCAGTCAGGCCTCGTCCACAGTCAGCACATTATCTGTCAGCAGTCAGGCCCCGTCCACAGGCAGCACATTATCTGTCAGCAGTCAGGCCTCATCCACAGGCAGCACATTATCTGACAGCAGTCAGGCCTCATCCACAGGCAGCACATTATCTGTCAGCAGTCAGGTCTCATCCACAGGCAGCACATTATCTGTCAGCAGTCAGGCCTCGTCCACAGGCAGCACATTATCTGTCCAGCAGTCAGGCCTCGTCCACAGGCAGCATATTATCTGTCCAGCAGCCAAGCCTCATCCACAGGCAGCACATTATCTGTCAGCAGTCAGGCCTCATCCACAGGCAGCACATTATCTGTCAGCAGTCAGGCCTCGTCCACAGGCAGCACATTATCTGTCAGCAGTCAGGCCTCGTCCACAGGCAGCACATTATCTGTCAGCAGCCAGGCCTCGTCCACAGGCAGCACATTATCTGTCCAGCAGTCAGGCCTCGTCCACAGGCAGCACATTATCTGTCAGCAGTCAGGCCTCGTCCACAGGCTGCACATTATCTGTCAGCAGTCAGGCCTCGTCCACAGGCACCACATTATCTGTCAGCAGTCAGGCCTCATCCACAGGCAGCACATTATCTGTCAGCAGTCAGGCCTCATCCACAGGCAGCACATTATCTGTCAGCAGTCAGGCCTCGTCCACAGGCAGCACATTATCTGTCAGCAGTCAGGTCACATCCACAGGCAGCACATTATCTGTTAGCAGTCAGACCTCATCCACAGGCAGCACATTATCTGTCAGCAGCCAGGCCTCATCCACAGGCAGCACATCATCTGTCAGCAGTAAAGCCTCATCCACAGGCAGCACATTATCTGTCCAGCAGTCAGGCCTCATCCACAGGCAGCACATTATCTGTCAGCAGCCATGCCTCATCCACAGGCAGCACATTATCTGTCAGCAGTCAGGCCTCGTCCACAGGCAGCACATTATCTGTCCAGCAGCCAAGCCTCATCCACAGGCAGCACATTATCTGTCCAGCAGCCAAGCCTCATCCACAGGCAGCACATTATCTGTCCAGCAGTCAGGCCTCATCCACAGGCAGCACATTATCTGTCCAGCAGCCAAGCCTCATCCACAGGCAGCACATTATCTGTCAGCAGTCAGGCCTCATCCACAGGCAGCACATTATCTGTCAGCAGTCAGGCCTCATCCACAGGCAGCACATTATCTGTCCAGCAGCCAAGCCTCATCCACAGGCAGCACATTATCTGTTCAGCAGCCAAGCCTCATCCACAGGCAGAACATTATCTGTCCAGCAGCTAGGCCTCGTCCACAGGCAGCACATTATCTGTCCAGCAGTCAGGCCTCGTCCACAGGCAGCATATTATCTGTCCAGCAGCCAAGCCTCATCCACAGGCAGCACATTATCTGTCCAGCAGTCAGGCCTCGTCCATAGACAGCACATTATCTGTCAGCAGTCAGGCCTCATCCACAGGCAGCACATTATCTGTCAGCAGTCAGGCCTCCTCCACAGGCAGCACATTATCTGTCAGCAGTCAGGCCTCGTCCACAGGCAGCACATTATCTGTCAGCAGTCAGGCCTCGTCCACAGGCAGCACATTATCTGTCAGCAGTCAGGCCTCGTCCACAGGCAGCACATTATCTGTCAGCAGTCAGGCCTCATCCACAGGCAGCACATTATCTGTCAGCAGTCAGGCCTCGTCCACAGGCAGCACATTATCTGTCAGCAGTCAGGCCTCGTCCACAGGCAGCACATTATCTGTCCAGCAGTCAGGCTTTGTCCACAGGCAGCATATTATCTGTCAGCAGCCATGCCTCATCCACAGGCAGCACATTATCTGTCAGCAGCCAGGCCTCGTCCACCCCTCCTCCACCAAGCGCCTCACCATATCCTAATAAGGTACAATCAAAGGGCAGGACCAGAATATATGGAAGACCATTCCTAGCCCTACCCCACAGCACCAGCACTGGGGCGGTATTCAACAAAGCAGGGGTATGATACCAACCCATCAACATCTTAAACTGTGTCTCTTTGTAGGCAGTACATATGGAAGCCTTAGACGCCCTCTCCCAAATAATTTGCCACTGAGGAAAAGTGATAGTGGTGTTCAATGCCTTCTCCCAACGGTTCATATATCGATGTGATGGGGAAGGCCCATCTGAAGAGGCTATAATAATTGAGTAAATGTCAGAGAGCAGGCCTTTATCTGTCCAGCAGCTAGGCCTCGTCCACAGACAGCACATTATCTGTCCAGCAGTCAGACCTCATCCACAGGCAGCATATTATCTGTCAGCAGTCAGGTCACATCCACAGGCAGCACATTACCTGTCAGCAGTCAGGCCTCGTCCAAAGGTAGCATATTATCTGTCAGCAGTCAGGCCTCGTCCACAGGCAGCATATTATCTGTCCAGCAGTCAGGCCTCATCCACAGGCAGCACATTATCTGTCAGGAGCCAGACCTCGTCCACAGGCAGCATATTATCTGTAAGCAGTCAGGCCTCGTCCACAGGCAGCACATTATCTGTCAGCAGTCAGGCCTCGTCCACAGGCAGCACATTATCTGTCAGCAGTCAGGCCTCATCCACAGGCAGCACATTATCTGTCAGCAGTCAGGCCTCATCCACAGGCATCACATTATCTGTCCAGCAGCTAGGCCTCGTCCACAGGCAGCACATTATCTGTCCAGCAGTCAGGCCTCGTCCACAGGCAGCACATTATCTGTCAGCAGCCATGCCTCATCCACAGGCAGCACATTATCTGTCAGCAGTCAGGCCTCGTCCACAGGCAGCGCATTATCTGTCCAGCATTCAGGCTTCGTCCACAGGCAGCACATTATCTGTCAGCAGTCAGGCCTCATCCACAGGCAGCACATTATCTGTCAGCAGTCAGGCCTTGTACACAGGCAGCACATTATCTGTCCAGCAGCCAAGCCTCATCCACAGGCAGCATATTATCTGTCCAGCAGCCAAGCCTCATCCACAGGCAGCACATTATCTGTCCAGCAGCTAGGCCTCGTCCACAGGCAGCACATTATCTGTCCAGCAGTCAGGCCTCGTCCACAGGCTGCATATTATCTGTCCAGCAGCCAAGCCTCATCCACAGGCAGCACATTATCTGTCAGGAGCCAGACCTCGTCCACAGGCAGCATATTATCTGTAAGCAGTCAGGCCTCGTCCACAGGCAGCACATTATCTGTCAGCAGTCAGGCCTCGTCCACAGGCAGCACATTATCTGTCAGCAGTCAGGCCTCATCCACAGGCAGCACATTATCTGTCAGCAGTCAGGCCTCATCCACAGGCAGCATATTATCTGTCAGCAGTCAGGCCTCATCCACAGGCAGCACATTATCTGTCAGCAGCCAGGCCTCGTCCACCCCTCCTCCACCAAGCGCCTCACCATATCCTAATAAGGTATAATCAAAGGGCAGGACCAGAATATATGGAAGACCATTCCTAGCCCTACCCCACAGCACCAGCACTGGGGCGGTATTTCAGGATTTAAAGTATTCAACAAAGCAGGGGTATGATACCAACCCATCAACATCTTAAACTGTGTCTCTTTGTAGGCAGTACATATGGAAGCCTTAGACGCCCTCTCCCAAATAATTTGCCACTGAGGAAAAGTGATAGTGGTGTTCAATGCCTTCTCCCAACGGTTCATATATCGATGTGATGGGGAAGGCCCATCTAAAGAGGCTATAATAATTGAGTAAATGTCAGAGAGCAGGCCTTTCGTTTGCGGCCCAGAGCATTATCTGTCAGCAGTCAGGCCTCATCCACAGGCAGCACATTATCTGTCAGCAGTCAGGCCTCATCCACAGGCAGCACATTATCTGTCAGCAGTCAGGCCTCGTCCACAGGCAGCACATTATCTGACAGCAGTCAGACCTCATCCACAGGCAGCACATTATCTGTCAGCAGTCAGGCCTCATCCACAGGCAGCACATTATCTGTCAGCAGTCAGGCCTCATCCACAGGCAGCACATTATCTGTCCAGCAGTCAGGCCTCGTTCACAGGCAGCACATTATCTGTCAGCAGTCAGGCCTCATCCACAGGCAGCACATTATCTGTCAGCAGTCAGGCCTCATCCACAGGCAGCACATTATCTGTCAGCAGTCAGGCCTCATCCACAGGCAGCACATTATCTGTCAGCAGTCAGGTCACATCCACAGGCAGCACATTATCTGTCAGCAGCCAGGCCTCATCCACAGGCAGCACATTATCTGTCAGCAGTCAGGCCTCGTCCACAGGCAGCACATTATCTGTCAGCAGCCAGGCCTCATCCACAGGCAGCACATTATCTGTCAGCAGTCAGGCCTCGTCCACAGGCAGCACATTATCTGTCCAGCAGCCAATCCTCATCCACAGGCAGCACATTATCTGTCAGCAGTCAGGCCTCATCCACAGGCAGCACATTGTCTGTCCAGCAGTCAGACCTCATCCACAGGCACCACATTATCTGTCAGCAGTCAGGCCTCATCCACAGGCAGCACATTATCTGTCAGCAGTCAGGCCTCGTCCAAAGGCAGCACATTATCTGTCAGCAGTCAGGCCTCATCCACAGGCAGCACATTATCTGTCAGCAGTCAGGCCTCATCCACAGGCAGCACATTATCTGTCAGCAGTCAGACCTCATCCACAGGCAGCACATTATCTGTCAGCAGCCAGACCTCATCCACAGGCAGCACATTATCTGTCAGCAGCCAGACCTCATCCACAGGCAGCACATTATCTGTCAGCAGTCAGACCTCATCCACAGGCAGCACATTATCTGTCAGCAGCCAGGCCTCGTCCACCCCTCCTCCACCAAGCGCCTCACCATATCCTAATAAGGTATAATCAAAGGGCAGGACCAGAATATATGGAAGACCATTCCTAGCCCTACCCCACAGCACCAGCACTGTGGCGGTATTTCAGGATTTAAAGTATTCAACAAAGCAGGGGTATGATACCAACCCATCAACATCTTAAACTGTGTCTCTTTGTAGGCAGTACATATGGAAGCCTTAGACGCCCTCTCCCAAATAATTTGCCACTGAGGAAAAGTGATAGTGGTGTTCAATGCCTTCTCCCAACGGTTCATATATCGATGTGATGGGGAAGGCCCATCTGGAGAGGCTATAATAATTGAGTAAATGTCAGAGAGCAGGCCTTTCGTTTGCGGCCCAGAGCAGCAAAGCCACTCAAAAGCCGACGGCAGGGAAACCTCATAGGACCCCGGGGTCGACATCATAAAGTGTCTAAGTTGAAGATAATGAAGCCGTTCAGAGGAGGGAAGACCAAAACGAGAGGCTAGATCCTCAAAAGGAAGTAATGTACGGGTGAGGGGGTTAACCATGTCCACCCAGCAGAAAAGCTCCCTACCCCCCATTCCCTAAACATGGGAGATGTAAGACCCGGAGGGAAAGACGGATGATAAAGAAAAGATTGCAAAGGGGAGGTATGAGAAGAGAGCTGGAACTTCCTAGAGCAATACCCCCAGACATGGCGTGAAAAGGCCATAGGGCCCAACCAGGGGCCCGGGACAGAGGACAGGGGGAAGCTGGTCCAAAGGAACGTATTGGGATGGATCGGGGCCAACCATAGTTTTTCCAGCTCCATCCAGCGACTATAAGCATGTTATGTTGTCCACAGAGCTAAATGGCGCAGATGGGCAGCCCAATAATACTTAGTGACATCCGGATACCGACAGACACCCCCTTGCCCTACACGCAAGCATAACCGACATCGGAAGTCTGTGTCGTTTGCCATTCCAGATAAAACGGAAAATGGCAGATTGGAAGGCCCTAAGGTCGGCCAGCGGCACCCGAACCAGGAGCATCTCAAAAAAGTAAAGCAATTTGAGGAGAATAGTCATCTTCACTGCCGCTATCTGGCCAAAAAAAGAAATATAGTGAGAACGCCAGGAGTCTATGAGCGTGCGCAACTGCTGAAATAAGGGCGTGTAGTTAGTAGAGTATAGAGAGGCATAGCTAGAGGTAAGACGGATACCAAGATAACTAATTGCTGAGGGGGACCACCGGAAGGAGTAGTTAGCCCTAAGCTGAGTTGATAGGGAAAGAGGGAGGTTCAAGGGTAGAATTTCAGTTTTAGAGAGGTTGACTTTGTAGCCTGAGACAATGCCATAGGTGTGCAGGACCCTATAGTGGTTAGGCAGAGTAAAGATAGGATTGGTGAGAGTAAGAAGAACATCATCAGCAGAGGCAGATTTTAAATTCCCTATCATGAAGAGTAACCCCCCCCCCCAGATGTCCGCTGATCCCCGGATCATGGCAGCTAGGGGTTCAACACATCAGAAGAAGGAGGGGACAGCGGACAACCCTGCCTGGCACCGTTACGGATAGGGAAGGAGGGAGAGGAGGCATGTGGAAGCTTGAGAGAAGCTGTGGGAGAGGAATAAAGGCCCCCGCAGTGCAGTGAGGAAAGCACCCGAGATCCCAAACTTATTAAGAGTAGCAAACAGAAAAGCCAACCCAGGCTATCAAAGGCCTTCTCAGCATCTAAGCTAAGGACAATTGCCTGTTCAGCCCTGCGATTAACCAAGTCTATTAAATCGATCACCCGCCTCGTGTTGTCACCCCCTTGCCTGCAGGGGATGAATCCCACCTGGTCCTTATGGATAAGTGACGGGAGGAGACAACAAAGGCGGGTTGCTAAAACTTTGGAAAACAACTTAAGGTCAGTGTTTAACAGGGCAATAGGCCAATAGCTGGAGCAATCGTGGGGATCTTTCCCGGGTTTGGGTATCAGGGTAAGCAAGGGGTGCAAAAAGGACTGTGGGATCCCATCTCCCCCAGGAAAGAATTGAAAAGCGAGACAAGATGGGGAAGTAGTAAAGCAGAGAAAGTTTTGTAGTACAGATAAGTGAACCCATCAGGTCCCGGGGAAAGCCCGGTGGGTAATGATTTGAGGACGTCCATCACCTCCTCCAGCGAAATCGGAGCTTTAAGAGCAGCCTGATCAGTAGGAGTAAGAGAGGGAAGGTGGCATTCCGAAAGAAAGGAATCCAGTAAGGCATCCCGTTCCCCGGGGTCAGAGGGGAGTTGAGAAGGGAGGGAGTAAAGTTTAGAATAGTAGTCCGTAAAGAGACGAGAGATAGCATCCGGATGATAATGAAGAGTACCAGAAAAGTCCTTCAAAGCTGAGGGCATCTGGGCGGCAGCTCGGTCCCTTAAACATCTAGCCAGTAGGGAGTGGGCCTACTTTCTCATAAAACCTTTGTTTGGCATAAAGGAGTTGCCGCTCCACCTTGTGGATTGCTTGCTCAGCCAACTGGGCACGAGCCGCCAGCAGATGCCTCAGGATCGAGAGGGAGGGAGAAGCAAGGAGGTCCGCTTCCAAGGAGCGAATTTGCAACTGCAACTCCCAGGATCGAGCCAGAGCATTATGCTTTAAACGGGAACCCAGAGCGATACAATGTCCCGGATGACCGATTTATGGGCCTCCCAGAGGATTGCCTGAGAGGAGACCAAACCCTGGTTGAGGGAGAAATACTCGGTAATGGCAGCCTGGATCGAGTCTCGGGATGGCAGAGACTTAAGTAAAGACTCGTTAAGATGCCAGTGGCAGCGCCGGGGAGAGAAAGAGAAAGGGGAGAAGGATAGGAGCAGCGGACTGTGGTCAGACCAGGAAATAGGGTCCAGGGTAGCGGTGGAGAGCATGCGCACCATAGGTAAGTTCGTAAAAACAATAATCTATACGAGTGTACAACTTCTGGGAGTGAGAATAAAATGAAAACGACCGATCCGTGGTGTGACGGATCCTAGAGTCACCCTATCTACCTGGACTTTAGGACATCACTATTTGTACCCCTCAGTTGATGTTGTCCAGTGACATAAAGTTCAGAGTTAAAATAAAAATGTATTTACTGTTTTCATACACTTTCTGCACACGGTCCACTTTCTGTGCACAATACACCTTTTTGCACATGGTCTACCTTTTGCACACTGTCCACTGTAAGGAGATCTGATCTTATCTAGATACCCCTGGTACCGAACTTCGGTGGTTAGCTTGATTTAAGTCTTTATCTGGATCCAGGAGAATGAATCTACCAGAAATAACACGTAACAGTTTGTCTGGTCAAATTCACTCTAGTTTATTCAGCAGTCTGTAAGCACATAATATAGGGGGGGGGGGGGGTTGCACCCCTCCTTCCGTCACTCAAATATTTGGTATAATTTAGGATTTTCCTAGTGGTGTGACGGAAAATATAGATTTTATGAAGACAGGAGGCGAGTATCAAAATGCATATTCCTTCTTTATTAAACTCACTAGCAGAAAGAAATGCAAAGTAACTTTAACATTGAAAGAAAAAACCTGGATGCAGGTCACCTAGCAACCTGACCGCACCCTAATCACCATTCCCACCAATCCCATCCAACTTGCTCCTTATAAAACTGGCTCCGGCTCCACCCTCATCCTCTTTCTTGAAGCGAACAGTCCATAGCATAACACGGTGCATGATGAACCACTGAACGGAACTAACATCTTCGGCCAACATCATCATGACACTGCCAGCTCCAGCCGAAGCAAAGAAACTTCCCATTCCAGAGAAAACGGAACTCCTCGCCTCCAACCATAGAACAGACGACCAAACGAAAGGACTAGATCAGCAACCCCGATTCTTCCTGGCATAACGGTCAATAACCTGAAAGAGAAGAAAACACACACCATGACAGGGTTGGGTAAACAGGGAGGGATGATACTCGCCTCCTGTCTTCATAAAATCTATATTTTCCGTCACACCACTAGGAAAATCCTAAATTGTATATCAGACAGGAGGCTCGTATCAAAATGCAAGTTCAAAGTACAATAAACCAATCTCACAAAACAGACATTGAAACATGATGTTCAGGTCGAAAATAAAAAGTCCGAAAAGTAACCTCCGACGACCAATCCGCCGCCTTTAAAAGTTCAGACAACGAACCTCCCGTCTGTGCCACTTTAGTGGTCATGGCGCCACGAGAAGAATGCGCACGAAAAAGCGAAATATCAACTCCAGCCAGTTCCATAACACACCTCACCCACCGAGATAACGTTTGAGAAGATACTGGTAGATGAGGTGAACGAAATGAAATCAACAACTGCGAAAAAATCGGAGAACGTACCTCCTTCGTCATTGCTTCATACGCCTTAAGGCAACGTACCACACAAAGCTTGGGATGTGCCAGAAAACTCGGATAAAAAACAACGCGTAAGTCAGTTTTCGTACATCTAGATACGGAAAACTGAACCCCATGAGGAGTAAATTGTCTCCTGGAAATGTCCAGAGCCCGAACATCCGAGACACGTTTAACCGACACCAGGCACAATAACATAGTAAGCTTATAAGACAACATCTGGAGAGACAAAGCCTCATTGTCTTCCCAACTGGAGAACATACTCAACACTAACGACACATCCCACGTGGATTGATATCGGACACCCGGCGGTCACTTAAACCTGATTCCTCTCAACAAACGACACACTTACGGATGTTGACCAACCAACACCCCATCAATTGCCACATGTTCAGCTGAAATCGCCGACCTATACACGTTAATGGTCCGATAAGCTTTACCCTCATCAAAAGCTTGGGATAAAAAATGTATCACTCCTGACACAGGGGCAAGAATGGGATCCATTTGTTGCTGTGCGCACCAATGAACCCAAAATCCCCAGGCTGATCGGTAAGCCGACCTGCTACCTGGAGCCCAGGCTTCCCGAATGAGGTCCCTAGCTGACTGCGATAAACCTCTATCAGAGAGGGAACCCCTGAGATCTTCCAAGCCACCAGAGGCAACTGATCTGTCAGCACCAGCGGGTTCAACTCCCCCGCCGGACCCGTCAGAATCGATGGAAACTGCGGGCAAATCCTCGGGTGATCTATGGTCATTCCGAAGACCTGTGGGAACCACGGCTGGGTCGGCCACCATGGAGTAATCAGAACCAGCGTTGACTTCTGTGACTCTGTTTGCCATAAGACTCTGGGAATCATGGCGAATGGGGGAAACGCATACAGCGTCCTCCGAGGCCAAAACTGCAGGAAAGCATCTGTCGCCAATGCTTCCGGATCCGGCCTCCAACTGAAAAACTTGGGCAGTCGGCGATTGAGCCGTGATGCGAACAGATCCAGCACAAGTGGACCCCACAAGGTCTGGATAGCCTGAAAAACTACCGGATGCAATGTCCAGTCGCTTCCGTCCACCAGGTGTCTGGAATTCCAATCCGCAACTGAATTGGAAACGCCCGGTAAATATTCCGCCTGAAGAACAATGTTCCTCTCCAGGCAGAAAAACCACAGCTCCTTCGCCAGATCCGACAGTTGTCTCGACCTGGTGCCCCCCAAATGGTTGACATATTGTACAGCGGAGATATTGTCCATGCGTATGAGCACACAACAATCTCTCCGTCGGGCACAAAACTGCGCAGAGCGAACGTACCCGCTAGTAACTCCAGGCAATTGATGTGTAACTGCGCCTCGATCGGGGACCATTTGCCCCCCGTGGTGGACGACCCGCACCGGGCGCCCCACCCTTCGAGACTGGCATCCGACTCTATAATCAAGTCCGGTTTGGAATTGAAGATTGTCCTCCCATTCCAATCCTGGATATGCCGAAGCCACCACCGTAATTCCTCTCGCGCTTCTTGCGACAGAGGGACCAGAGTCTCGTACGTCAGGCCGCCTGACAGATGAACATTCTTCAACCCCTGCAGCGCTCTGTATTGAAGCGGTGCCGGAAAAATCGCTTGCACCGAGGCTGCCAACAGGCCCACAATGCCTGCTCGCAAAGTCACCATCTCCTTGCGCAACAAACTCCTTATTTCTTTGCGGAGCACCGCAAGCTTCTTGTTGGGCAGACTCAAAGTCGCCAACTTCGTATTCACCACAAATCCTAAGAACTCCATCACCTGGGCCGGAACCAGGACAGATTTTTTCTCGTTGATGAGAAACCACAATTCCTCCAGCAGGGACATGGTCCATCCCACATGTATCCGAGCCTGATCGTACGATCGAGACATGATCAAGATATCGTCTAGATAAATGATCAATCTCACTCCTCGACTTCGCAGACACGTTACCACCGGTTTCAAAAGTTTGGTGAAACACCATGGGGCGGACGACAGACCGAACGGGAGACAAGAAAACTCCCATGTCTGTCCCTCCCACCTGAACTGTAGGAAAGGTTGGGAGGACCGATGAATCGGTATCGTGAGATACGCGTCTTTCAGGTCGATTTTTGCCAACCAATCTCCTGGGAGCAATAAGTCCCTGAGAAGATGAACGCCCTCCATTTTGAAGTGGCGATATAGCACGTACTCGTTCAGATCTCTTAGATTTATGACCGGTCGATGACCGCCATCCTTCTTCTTTACCAAGAAGATACTGCTGAGAAAACCTGGTGAATACTCGTCTACCGGATCTATGGCTC
>NW_026609640.1:0-7500 GCF_029499605.1 Hyla sarda | reverse complement strand
TTAGGGTTAGGGTTAGGGTTAGGGTTAGGGTTAGGGTTAGGGTTAGGGTTAGGGTTAGGGTTAGGGTTAGGGTTAGGGTTAGGGTTAGGGTTAGGGTTAGGGTTAGGGTTAGGGTTAGGGTTAGGGTTAGGGTTAGGGTTAGGGTTAGGGTTAGGGTTAGGGTTAGGGTTAGGGTTAGGGTTAGGGTTAGGGTTAGGGTTAGGGTTAGGGTTAGGGTTAGGGTTAGGGTTAGGGTTAGGGTTAGGGTTAGGGTTAGGGTTAGGGTTAGGGTTAGGGTTAGGGTTAGGGTTAGGGTTAGGGTTAGGGTTAGGGTTAGGGTTAGGGTTAGGGTTAGGGTTAGGGTTAGGGTTAGGGTTAGGGTTAGGGTTAGGGTTAGGGTTAGGGTTAGGGTTAGGGTTAGGGTTAGGGTTAGGGTTAGGGTTAGGGTTAGGGTTAGGGTTAGGGTTAGGGTTAGGGTTAGGGTTAGGGTTAGGGTTAGGGTTAGGGTTAGGGTTAGGGTTAGGGTTAGGGTTAGGGTTAGGGTTAGGGTTAGGGTTAGGGTTAGGGTTAGGGTTAGGGTTAGGGTTAGGGTTAGGGTTAGGGTTAGGGTTAGGGTTAGGGTTAGGGTTAGGGTTAGGGTTAGGGTTAGGGTTAGGGTTAGGGTTAGGGTTAGGGTTAGGGTTAGGGTTAGGGTTAGGGTTAGGGTTAGGGTTAGGGTTAGGGTTAGGGTTAGGGTTAGGGTTAGGGTTAGGGTTAGGGTTAGGGTTAGGGTTAGGGTTAGGGTTAGGGTTAGGGTTAGGGTTAGGGTTAGGGTTAGGGTTAGGGTTAGGGTTAGGGTTAGGGTTAGGGTTAGGGTTAGGGTTAGGGTTAGGGTTAGGGTTAGGGTTAGGGTTAGGGTTAGGGTTAGGGTTAGGGTTAGGGTTAGGGTTAGGGTTAGGGTTAGGGTTAGGGTTAGGGTTAGGGTTAGGGTTAGGGTTAGGGTTAGGGTTAGGGTTAGGGTTAGGGTTAGGGTTAGGGTTAGGGTTAGGGTTAGGGTTAGGGTTAGGGTTAGGGTTAGGGTTAGGGTTAGGGTTAGGGTTAGGGTTAGGGTTAGGGTTAGGGTTAGGGTTAGGGTTAGGGTTAGGGTTAGGGTTAGGGTTAGGGTTAGGGTTAGGGTTAGGGTTAGGGTTAGGGTTAGGGTTAGGGTTAGGGTTAGGGTTAGGGTTAGGGTTAGGGTTAGGGTTAGGGTTAGGGTTAGGGTTAGGGTTAGGGTTAGGGTTAGGGTTAGGGTTAGGGTTAGGGTTAGGGTTAGGGTTAGGGTTAGGGTTAGGGTTAGGGTTAGGGTTAGGGTTAGGGTTAGGGTTAGGGTTAGGGTTAGGGTTAGGGTTAGGGTTAGGGTTAGGGTTAGGGTTAGGGTTAGGGTTAGGGTTAGGGTTAGGGTTAGGGTTAGGGTTAGGGTTAGGGTTAGGGTTAGGGTTAGGGTTAGGGTTAGGGTTAGGGTTAGGGTTAGGGTTAGGGTTAGGGTTAGGGTTAGGGTTAGGGTTAGGGTTAGGGTTAGGGTTAGGGTTAGGGTTAGGGTTAGGGTTAGGGTTAGGGTTAGGGTTAGGGTTAGGGTTAGGGTTAGGGTTAGGGTTAGGGTTAGGGTTAGGGTTAGGGTTAGGGTTAGGGTTAGGGTTAGGGTTAGGGTTAGGGTTAGGGTTAGGGTTAGGGTTAGGGTTAGGGTTAGGGTTAGGGTTAGGGTTAGGGTTAGGGTTAGGGTTAGGGTTAGGGTTAGGGTTAGGGTTAGGGTTAGGGTTAGGGTTAGGGTTAGGGTTAGGGTTAGGGTTAGGGTTAGGGTTAGGGTTAGGGTTAGGGTTAGGGTTAGGGTTAGGGTTAGGGTTAGGGTTAGGGTTAGGGTTAGGGTTAGGGTTAGGGTTAGGGTTAGGGTTAGGGTTAGGGTTAGGGTTAGGGTTAGGGTTAGGGTTAGGGTTAGGGTTAGGGTTAGGGTTAGGGTTAGGGTTAGGGTTAGGGTTAGGGTTAGGGTTAGGGTTAGGGTTAGGGTTAGGGTTAGGGTTAGGGTTAGGGTTAGGGTTAGGGTTAGGGTTAGGGTTAGGGTTAGGGTTAGGGTTAGGGTTAGGGTTAGGGTTAGGGTTAGGGTTAGGGTTAGGGTTAGGTTAGGGTTAGGGTTAGGGTTAGGGTTAGGGTTAGGGTTAGGGTTAGGGTTAGGGTTAGGGTTAGGGTTAGGGTTAGGGTTAGGGTTAGGGTTAGGGTTAGGGTTAGGGTTAGGGTTAGGGTTAGGGTTAGGGTTAGGGTTAGGGTTAGGGTTAGGGTTAGGGTTAGGGTTAGGGTTAGGGTTAGGGTTAGGGTTAGGGTTAGGGTTAGGGTTAGGGTTAGGGTTAGGGTTAGGGTTAGGGTTAGGGTTAGGGTTAGGGTTAGGGTTAGGGTTAGGGTTAGGGTTAGGGTTAGGGTTAGGGTTAGGGTTAGGGTTAGGGTTAGGGTTAGGGTTAGGGTTAGGGTTAGGGTTAGGGTTAGGGTTAGGGTTAGGGTTAGGGTTAGGGTTAGGGTTAGGGTTAGGGTTAGGGTTAGGGTTAGGGTTAGGGTTAGGGTTAGGGTTAGGGTTAGGGTTAGGGTTAGGGTTAGGGTTAGGGTTAGGGTTAGGGTTAGGGTTAGGGTTAGGGTTAGGGTTAGGGTTAGGGTTAGGGTTAGGGTTAGGGTTAGGGTTAGGGTTAGGGTTAGGGTTAGGGTTAGGGTTAGGGTTAGGGTTAGGGTTAGGGTTAGGGTTAGGGTTAGGGTTAGGGTTAGGGTTAGGGTTAGGGTTAGGGTTAGGGTTAGGGTTAGGGTTAGGGTTAGGGTTAGGGTTAGGGTTAGGGTTAGGGTTAGGGTTAGGGTTAGGGTTAGGGTTAGGGTTAGGGTTAGGGTTAGGGTTAGGGTTAGGGTTAGGGTTAGGGTTAGGGTTAGGGTTAGGGTTAGGGTTAGGGTTAGGGTTAGGGTTAGGGTTAGGGTTAGGGTTAGGGTTAGGGTTAGGGTTAGGGTTAGGGTTAGGGTTAGGGTTAGGGTTAGGGTTAGGGTTAGGGTTAGGGTTAGGGTTAGGGTTAGGGTTAGGGTTAGGGTTAGGGTTAGGGTTAGGGTTAGGGTTAGGGTTAGGGTTAGGGTTAGGGTTAGGGTTAGGGTTAGGGTTAGGGTTAGGGTTAGGGTTAGGGTTAGGGTTAGGGTTAGGGTTAGGGTTAGGGTTAGGGTTAGGGTTAGGGTTAGGGTTAGGGTTAGGGTTAGGGTTAGGGTTAGGGTTAGGGTTAGGGTTAGGGTTAGGGTTAGGGTTAGGGTTAGGGTTAGGGTTAGGGTTAGGGTTAGGGTTAGGGTTAGGGTTAGGGTTAGGGTTAGGGTTAGGGTTAGGGTTAGGGTTAGGGTTAGGGTTAGGGTTAGGGTTAGGGTTAGGGTTAGGGTTAGGGTTAGGGTTAGGGTTAGGGTTAGGGTTAGGGTTAGGGTTAGGGTTAGGGTTAGGGTTAGGGTTAGGGTTAGGGTTAGGGTTAGGGTTAGGGTTAGGGTTAGGGTTAGGGTTAGGGTTAGGGTTAGGGTTAGGGTTAGGGTTAGGGTTAGGGTTAGGGTTAGGGTTAGGGTTAGGGTTAGGGTTAGGGTTAGGGTTAGGGTTAGGGTTAGGGTTAGGGTTAGGGTTAGGGTTAGGGTTAGGGTTAGGGTTAGGGTTAGGGTTAGGGTTAGGGTTAGGGTTAGGGTTAGGGTTAGGGTTAGGGTTAGGGTTAGGGTTAGGGTTAGGGTTAGGGTTAGGGTTAGGGTTAGGGTTAGGGTTAGGGTTAGGGTTAGGGTTAGGGTTAGGGTTAGGGTTAGGGTTAGGGTTAGGGTTAGGGTTAGGGTTAGGGTTAGGGTTAGGGTTAGGGTTAGGGTTAGGGTTAGGGTTAGGGTTAGGGTTAGGGTTAGGGTTAGGGTTAGGGTTAGGGTTAGGGTTAGGGTTAGGGTTAGGGTTAGGGTTAGGGTTAGGGTTAGGGTTAGGGTTAGGGTTAGGGTTAGGGTTAGGGTTAGGGTTAGGGTTAGGGTTAGGGTTAGGGTTAGGGTTAGGGTTAGGGTTAGGTTAGGGTTAGGGTTAGGGTTAGGGTTAGGGTTAGGGTTAGGGTTAGGGTTAGGGTTAGGGTTAGGGTTAGGGTTAGGGTTAGGGTTAGGGTTAGGGTTAGGGTTAGGGTTAGGGTTAGGGTTAGGGTTAGGGTTAGGGTTAGGGTTAGGGTTAGGGTTAGGGTTAGGGTTAGGGTTAGGGTTAGGGTTAGGGTTAGGGTTAGGGTTAGGGTTAGGGTTAGGGTTAGGGTTAGGGTTAGGGTTAGGGTTAGGGTTAGGGTTAGGGTTAGGGTTAGGGTTAGGGTTAGGGTTAGGGTTAGGGTTAGGGTTAGGGTTAGGGTTAGGGTTAGGGTTAGGGTTAGGGTTAGGGTTAGGGTTAGGGTTAGGGTTAGGGTTAGGGTTAGGGTTAGGGTTAGGGTTAGGGTTAGGGTTAGGGTTAGGGTTAGGGTTAGGGTTAGGGTTAGGGTTAGGGTTAGGGTTAGGGTTAGGGTTAGGGTTAGGGTTAGGGTTAGGGTTAGGGTTAGGGTTAGGGTTAGGGTTAGGGTTAGGGTTAGGGTTAGGGTTAGGGTTAGGGTTAGGGTTAGGGTTAGGGTTAGGGTTAGGGTTAGGGTTAGGGTTAGGGTTAGGGTTAGGGTTAGGGTTAGGGTTAGGGTTAGGGTTAGGGTTAGGGTTAGGGTTAGGGTTAGGGTTAGGGTTAGGGTTAGGGTTAGGGTTAGGGTTAGGGTTAGGGTTAGGGTTAGGGTTAGGGTTAGGGTTAGGGTTAGGGTTAGGGTTAGGGTTAGGGTTAGGGTTAGGGTTAGGGTTAGGGTTAGGGTTAGGGTTAGGGTTAGGGTTAGGGTTAGGGTTAGGGTTAGGGTTAGGGTTAGGGTTAGGGTTAGGGTTAGGGTTAGGGTTAGGGTTAGGGTTAGGGTTAGGGTTAGGGTTAGGGTTAGGGTTAGGGTTAGGGTTAGGGTTAGGGTTAGGGTTAGGGTTAGGGTTAGGGTTAGGGTTAGGGTTAGGGTTAGGGTTAGGGTTAGGGTTAGGGTTAGGGTTAGGGTTAGGGTTAGGGTTAGGGTTAGGGTTAGGGTTAGGGTTAGGGTTAGGGTTAGGGTTAGGGTTAGGGTTAGGTTAGGGTTAGGGTTAGGGTTAGGGTTAGGGTTAGGGTTAGGGTTAGGGTTAGGGTTAGGGTTAGGGTTAGGGTTAGGGTTAGGGTTAGGGTTAGGGTTAGGGTTAGGGTTAGGGTTAGGGTTAGGGTTAGGGTTAGGGTTAGGGTTAGGGTTAGGGTTAGGGTTAGGGTTAGGGTTAGGGTTAGGGTTAGGGTTAGGGTTAGGGTTAGGGTTAGGGTTAGGGTTAGGGTTAGGGTTAGGGTTAGGGTTAGGGTTAGGGTTAGGGTTAGGGTTAGGGTTAGGGTTAGGGTTAGGGTTAGGGTTAGGGTTAGGGTTAGGGTTAGGGTTAGGGTTAGGGTTAGGGTTAGGGTTAGGGTTAGGGTTAGGGTTAGGGTTAGGGTTAGGGTTAGGGTTAGGGTTAGGGTTAGGGTTAGGGTTAGGGTTAGGGTTAGGGTTAGGGTTAGGGTTAGGGTTAGGGTTAGGGTTAGGGTTAGGGTTAGGGTTAGGGTTAGGGTTAGGGTTAGGGTTAGGGTTAGGGTTAGGGTTAGGGTTAGGGTTAGGGTTAGGGTTAGGGTTAGGGTTAGGGTTAGGGTTAGGGTTAGGGTTAGGGTTAGGGTTAGGGTTAGGGTTAGGGTTAGGGTTAGGGTTAGGGTTAGGGTTAGGGTTAGGGTTAGGGTTAGGGTTAGGGTTAGGGTTAGGGTTAGGGTTAGGGTTAGGGTTAGGGTTAGGGTTAGGGTTAGGGTTAGGGTTAGGGTTAGGGTTAGGGTTAGGGTTAGGGTTAGGGTTAGGGTTAGGGTTAGGGTTAGGGTTAGGGTTAGGGTTAGGGTTAGGGTTAGGGTTAGGGTTAGGGTTAGGGTTAGGGTTAGGGTTAGGGTTAGGGTTAGGGTTAGGGTTAGGTTAGGGTTAGGGTTAGGGTTAGGGTTAGGGTTAGGGTTAGGGTTAGGGTTAGGGTTAGGGTTAGGGTTAGGGTTAGGGTTAGGGTTAGGGTTAGGGTTAGGGTTAGGGTTAGGGTTAGGGTTAGGGTTAGGGTTAGGGTTAGGGTTAGGGTTAGGGTTAGGGTTAGGGTTAGGGTTAGGGTTAGGGTTAGGGTTAGGGTTAGGGTTAGGGTTAGGGTTAGGGTTAGGGTTAGGGTTAGGGTTAGGGTTAGGGTTAGGGTTAGGGTTAGGGTTAGGGTTAGGGTTAGGGTTAGGGTTAGGGTTAGGGTTAGGGTTAGGGTTAGGGTTAGGGTTAGGGTTAGGGTTAGGGTTAGGGTTAGGGTTAGGGTTAGGGTTAGGGTTAGGGTTAGGGTTAGGGTTAGGGTTAGGGTTAGGGTTAGGGTTAGGGTTAGGGTTAGGGTTAGGGTTAGGGTTAGGGTTAGGGTTAGGGTTAGGGTTAGGGTTAGGGTTAGGGTTAGGGTTAGGGTTAGGGTTAGGGTTAGGGTTAGGGTTAGGGTTAGGGTTAGGGTTAGGGTTAGGGTTAGGGTTAGGGTTAGGGTTAGGGTTAGGGTTAGGGTTAGGGTTAGGGTTAGGGTTAGGGTTAGGGTTAGGGTTAGGGTTAGGGTTAGGGTTAGGGTTAGGGTTAGGGTTAGGGTTAGGGTTAGGGTTAGGGTTAGGGTTAGGGTTAGGGTTAGGGTTAGGGTTAGGGTTAGGGTTAGGGTTAGGGTTAGGGTTAGGGTTAGGGTTAGGGTTAGGGTTAGGGTTAGGGTTAGGGTTAGGGTTAGGGTTAGGGTTAGGGTTAGGGTTAGGGTTAGGGTTAGGGTTAGGGTTAGGGTTAGGGTTAGGGTTAGGGTTAGGGTTAGGGTTAGGGTTAGGGTTAGGGTTAGGGTTAGGGTTAGGGTTAGGGTTAGGGTTAGGGTTAGGGTTAGGGTTAGGGTTAGGGTTAGGGTTAGGGGTTAGGGTTAGGGTTAGGGTTAGGGTTAGGGTTAGGGTTAGGGTTAGGGTTAGGGTTAGGGTTAGGGTTAGGGTTAGGGTTAGGGTTAGGGTTAGGGTTAGGGTTAGGGTTAGGGTTAGGGGTTAGGGTTAGGGTGGTTAGGGTTAGGGTTAGGGTTAGGGTTAGGGTTAGGGTTAGGGTTAGGGTTAGGGTTAGGGTTAGGGGTTAGGGTTAGGGTTAGGGTTAGGGTTAGGGTTAGGGTTAGGGTTAGGGTTAGGGTTAGGGTTAGGGTTAGGGTTAGGGTTAGGGTTAGGGTTAGGGTTAGGGTTAGGGTTAGGGTTAGGGTTAGGGGTTAGGGTTAGGGTTAGGGTTAGGGTTAGGGTTAGGGTTAGGGTTAGGGTTAGGGTTAGGGTTAGGGTTAGGGTTAGGGTTAGGGTTAGGGTTAGGGTTAGGGTTAGGGTTAGGGTTAGGGTTAGGGTTAGGGTTAGGGTTAGGGTTAGGGTTAGGGTTAGGGTTAGGGTTTAGGGTTAGGGTTAGGTTAGGGGTTAGGGTTAGGGTTAGGGTTAGGGTT
>NW_026609639.1:0-27338 GCF_029499605.1 Hyla sarda | reverse complement strand
GTATTCATAGGAGTATTATAGTATAGTATTCATAGGAGTATTATAGTATAGTATTCATAGGAGTATTATATTATTATAGTATAGTATTCATAGGAGTATTATAGTATAGTATTCATAGGAGTATTATAGTATTATAGTATAGTATTCATAGAAGTATTATAGTATAGTATTCATAGGAGTATTTTATTATTATAGTATAGTATTCATAGAAGTATTATAGTAGAGTATTCATAGGAGTATTATAGTGTAGTATTCATAGGAGTATTATAGTATAGTATTCATAGAAGTATTATAGTACAGCATTCATAGGAGTATTATAGTATAGTATTCATAGGAGTATTATAGTATAGTATTCATAGGAGTATTATAGTACAGCATTCATAGGAGGATTATAGTATGGTATTCATATGAGTATTATAGTATAGTATTCATAGGAGTATTATAGTATAGTATTCATAGGAGTATTATAGTATAGTAATCATAGGAGTATTATAGTATAATAGTATAGTATTCATAGGAGTATTACAGTGTTATAGTACTGTATTCATAAGAGTATTATAGTATAATATTCATAGGAGTATTATAGTATAGTATTCATAGGAGTATGATATTATTATAGTATAGTATTCATAGGAGTATTATATTATTATAGTATAGTATTCATAGGAGTATTATAGTATAGTATTCATAGGAGTATTATAGTATAGTATTCATAGGAGTATTATAGTATAGTATTCATAGGAGTATTATAGTATAGTATTCATAGGAGTATTATAGTATAGTATTCATAGGAGTATTATAGTATAGTAATCATAGGAGTATTATAGTATAATAGTATAGTATTCATAGGAGTATTACAGTGTTATAGTACTGTATTCATAAGAGTATTATAGTATAATATTCATAGGAGTATTATAGTATAGTATTCATAGGAGTATGATATTATTATAGTATAGTATTCATAGGAGTATTATATTATTATAGTATAGTATTCATAGGAGTATTGTTGTATAGTATTCATAGGAGTATTATATTATTATAGTATAGTATTCATAGGAGTATTATAGTATAGTATTCATAGGAGTATTATAGTATTATAGTATAGTATTCATAGAAGTATTATAGTATAGTATTCATAGTAGTATTTTATTATTATAGTATAGTATTCATAGAAGTATTATAGTAGAGTATTCATAGGAGTATTATAGTGTAGTATTCGTAGGAGTATTATAGTATAGTATTCATAGGAGTATTATAGTACAGCATTCATAGGAGTATTATAGTATAGTATTCATAGGAGAATTATAGTATAGTATTCATAGGAGCATTATAGTATTATAGTATAGTATTCATAGGCGTATTACAGTGTTATAGTATAGTATTCATAGGAGTATTATAGTATAATATTCATAGGAGTATTATAGTATAGTATTCATAGGAGTATTATAGTATTATAGTATAGTATTCATAGGAGTATTATAGTATAGTATTCATAGGAGTATTATAGTATTATAGTATAGTATTCATAGGAGTATTATAGTATAGTATTCATAGGAGTATTATAGTATTATAGTTAAGTATTCATAGGAGCATTATAGTATAGTATTCATAGGAGTATTATAGTATAGTATTCATAGGAGTATTATAGTATTATAGTATATTTTTCATAGGAATATTATAGTATTATAGTATAGTATTCATAGGAGTATTATAGTATAGTATTCATAGGAGTACTATATTATTATAGTATAGTATTCATAGGAGTATTATAGTATAGTATTCATAGGAGTATTTTAGTATTATAGTATTGTATTCATAGGAGTATTATAGTATAGTATTCATAGGAGTATTATAGTATTGTATTCATAGGAGTATTATTGTATTATAGTAGAGTATTCATAGGAGTATTATAGTATAGTATTCATAGGAGTATTATATTATTATAGTATAGTATTCATAGGAGTATTGTTGTATAGTATTCATAGGAGTATTATATTATTATAGTATAGTATTCATAGGAGTATTATAGTATAGTATTCATAGGAGTATTATAGTATTATAGTATAGTATTCATAGAAGTATTATAGTATAGTATTCATAGGAGTATTTTATTATTATAGTATAGTATTCATAGAAGTATTATAGTAGAGTATTCATAGGAGTATTATAGTGTAGTATTCATAGGAGTATTATAGTATAGTATTCATAGGAGTATTATAGTACAGCATTCATAGGAGTATTATAGTATAGTATTCATAGGAGTATTATAGTATAGTATTCATAGGAGTATTATAGTACAGCATTCATAGGAGTATTATAGTATAGTATTCATATGAGTATTATAGTATAGTATTCATAGGAGTATTGGAGTATTATAGTATAGTAATCATAGGAGTATTATAGTATAATAGTATAGTATTCATAGGAGTATTACAGTGTTATAGTATTGTATTCATAAGAGTATTATAGTATAATATTCATAGGAGTATTATAGTATAGTATTCATAGGAGTATTATAGTATAGTATTCAAAGGAGAATAATAGTATAGTATTCATAGGAGCATTATAGTATTATAGTATAGTATTCATAGGCGTATTACAGTGTTATAGTATAGTATTCATAGGAGTATTATAGTATAATATTCATAGGAGTATTATAGTATAGTATTCATAGGAGTATTATAGTATTATAGTATAGTATTCATAAGAGTATTATAGTATAGTATTCATATGAGTATTATAGTATTCATAGGAGTATTATAGTATAGTATTCATAGGAGTATTATAGTTAAGTATTCATAGGAGTATTATAGTATAGTATTCATAGGAGTATTATAGTATAGTATTCATAGGAGTATTATAGTATTATAGTATAGTATTCATAGGAATATTATATTATTATAGTATAGTATTCATAGGAGTATTATAGAATAGTATTCATAGGAGTATTACAGTATAGTATTCATAGGATTATTACAGTATAGTATTCATAGGAGTATTATAGTATAGTATTCATAGGAGTATTATAGTTAAGTATTCATAGGAGTATTATAGTATAGTATTCATAGGAGTATTATAGTATAGTATTCATAGGAATATTATAGTATTATAGTATAGTATTCATAGGAGTATTATAGTATAGTATTCATAGGAGTATTATAGTATAGTATTCATAGGAATATCATAGTATTATTGTATAGTATTCATAGGAGTATTATAGAATAGTATTCATAGGAGTATTACAGTATAGTATTCATAGGAGTATTATAGTATAGTATTCACAGGAGTATTATATTATTATAGTATAGTATTCATAGGAGTATTATAGTATAGTATTCATAAGAGTATTATAGTATAGTATTCCTAGGAGTATTATAGTATAGTATTCATAGGAGTATTATAGTAAAGTATTCATAGGAGTATTATAGTATAGTATTCATAGGAGTATTATAGTATAGTATTCATAGGAGTATTATAGTAAAGTATTCATAGGAGTATTATAGTATAGTATTCATAGGAGTATTATAGTATAGTATTCATAGGAATATTATAGTATTATAGCATAGTATTCATAGGAGTATTATAGAATAGTATTCATAGGAGTATTACAGTATTGTAATCATAGGAGTATTATAGTATAGTATTCATAGGAGTATTATAGGATTATAGTATAGTATTCATAGGGGTATTATAGGATTATAGTATAGAATTCATAGGAGTATTACAGTATAGTATTCATAGGAATATTATAGTATTATAGTATAGTATTCATAGGAGGATTATAGTATAGTATTCATAGGAGTATTATAGTATAGTATTCATAAGAGTAGTATAGTATAGTATTCATAGGAGTATTATAATATAGTATTCATAGGAATATTATAGTATAGAATTCATAGGAGTATTATAATATAGTATTCATAGGAGTATTAAAGTATAGTATTCATAGGAGTATTATAGTATTATAGTTAAGTATTCATAGGAGTATTATAGTAGTATAGTATTCATAGGAGTATTATAGTATAGTATTCATAGGAGTATTATAGTATAGTATTCATAGGAATATTATAGTATTATAGTATAGTATTCATAGGAGTATTATAGTATAGTATTCACAAGAGTATTATAGTATAGTATTCATAGGAGTATTATAGTATAGTATTCATAGGAGAATTATAGTATAGTATTCATAGGAGCATTATAGTATTATAGTATAGTATTCATAGGCGTATTACAGTGTTATAGTATAGTATTCATAGGAGTATTATAGTATAATATTCATAGGAGTATTATAGTATAGTATTCATAGGAGTATTATAGTATTATAGTATAGTATTCATAGGAGTATTATAGTATAGTATTCATAGGAGTATTATAGTATTATAGTATAGTATTCATAGGAGTATTATAGTATAGTATT
Organism: Hyla sarda; assembly: GCF_029499605.1. Classification (NCBI taxonomy): domain Eukaryota; kingdom Metazoa; phylum Chordata; class Amphibia; order Anura; family Hylidae; genus Hyla; species Hyla sarda. The sequence goes on along the minus strand of NW_026609639.1, from coordinate 22,918 downwards.
CATAGGAGTATTATAGTATTATAGTTAAGTATTCATAGGAGCATTATAGTATAGTATTCATAGGAGTATTATAGTATAGTATTCATAGGAGTATTATAGTATTATAGTATATTTTTCATAGGAATATTATAGTATTATAGTATAGTATTCATAGGAGTATTATAGTATAGTATTCATAGGAGTACTATATTATTATAGTATAGTATTCATAGGAGTATTATAGTATAGTATTCATAGGAGTATTTTAGTATTATAGTATTGTATTCATAGGAGTATTATAGTATAGTATTCATAGGAGTATTATAGTATTGTATTCATAGGAGTATTATTGTATTATAGTAGAGTATTCATAGGAGTATTATAGTATAGTATTCATAGGAGTATTAAAGTATAGTATTCATAGGAGTATTATAGTATAGTATTCATAGGACTATTATAGTATAGTATTCATAGGATTATTATAGTATTCATAGGAGTATTATAGTATTATAGTATAGTATTCATAGGAGCATTATATTATTATAGTATAGTATTCATATGAGTATTACAGTATAGTATTCATAGGAGCATTATAGTATTATAGTATAGTATTCATAGGAGTATTATAGTATAGTATTCATAGGAGCATTATAGTATTATAGTATAGTATTCATAGGAGTATTAAATTATTATAGTATAGTATTCATAGGAGTATTATAGTATTATAGTATAGTATTCATAGGAGTATTACAGTGTTATAGTATAGTATTCATAGGAGTATTATAGTATAATATTCATAGGAGTATTATAGTATAGTATTCATAGGAGTATTATAGTATAGTATTCATATGAGTATTATAGTATAGTAATCATAGAATTATAGTATTATAGTATTCATAGGAGTATTATAGTATAGTATTCATAGGAGTAATATAGTATAGTATTCATAGGAGTATTATAGTATTATAGTTAAGTATTCATAGGAGTATTATAGTATAGTATTCATAGGAGTATTATAGTATAGTATTCATAGGAGTATTATAGTATAGTATTCATAGGAGTATTATAGTATAGTATTCATAGGAGTAATATAGTATAGTATTCATAGGAGTATTATAGTATTATAGTATAGTATTCATAGGAATATTATAGTATTATAGTATAGTATTCATAGGAATATTATAGTATTGTATTCATAGGAGTATTATAGTATAGTATTCATAGGAGTATTATAGTATTATAGTATAGTATTCATATGAGTATTATAGTATAGTATAGTATAGTATTCATAGGAGTATTATAGTATTGTATTCATATGAGTATTATTGTATTATAGTATAGTATTCATAGGAGTATTATAGTATTATAATATAGTATTCATAGGAGTATTATTGTATTATAATATAGCATTCTTAGGAGTATTATAGTATTATAGTATAGTATTCATAGGAGTATTATAATATAGTATTCATAGGAGTATTATAGTATAGTATTCATAGGAGTATTATAGTAGTATAGTATTCATAGGAGTATTATAGTATAGTATTCATAGGAGTATTATAGTATTCATAGGAATATTATAGTATTATAGTATAGTATTCAAAGGAGTATTATAGTATAGTATTCATAGGAGTATTATAGTATAGTATTCATAGGAGTATTATAGTATTATAGTATAGTATTCATAGGAGTATTATAGTATAGTATTCATAGGAGTATTATAGTATAGTATTCATAGGAGTATTATAGTATTATAGTCAAGTATTCATAGGAGCATTATAGTATAGTATTCATAGGAGTATTATAGTATAGTATTCATAGGAGTGTAATAGTATTATAGTATAGTATTCATAGGAATATTATAGTATTATAGCATAGTATTCATAGGAGTATTTTAGTATTATAGTATAGTATTCATAGGAGTATTATAGTATAGTATTCATAGGAGTATTATAGTATTGTATTCATAGGAGTATTATTGTATTATAGTATAGTATTCATAGGAGTATTATAGTATTGTATTCATAGGAGTATTATAGTATAGTATTCATAGGAGTATTATAGTATTGTATTCATAGGAGTATTATAGTATAGTATAGTATTCATAGGAGTATTATAGTATTGTATTCATAGGAGTATTATTGTATTATAGTATAGTATTCATAGGAGTATTATAGTGAAAATTGTATACTTACCGTAATTTTGCTTTCTTCGAGACAGAAGGCAGCACAGAAGGGATATTCCCGGCCTCTTTTATTCCCAATAGGACCGCCCACCTAAAAAAAACTCAAACATGCATCAGCCAATGGTACGTGGACATACCTTACACATCACTTGCACACCTGTAGGCGCTTGTGTTAATAACTAGACACTTTTCTGATTTGCAATAATACATTTATTGGGTGGGTATATATGTGCTGCCTTCTGTCGCGAAGAAAGCAAAATTACGGTAAGTCTACAATTTTCACTTTCTTCTACGACATCCGGCAGCACAGAAGGGATGCTCGCTAGCAGACAACATAAACTGGGAGGGTTTAATCTTGTAATACCGCAGACAAAACCCCAGAACTGAAGGCTGGACTCTGTGCCTGGATGTCAAGCCTGTAGTGATTGATGAAGGTGGAGGACGTCGACCAGGAAGCAGCGTTGCAGATGTCGACCAGTGGCACTTGTGCTCTCTCCGCCCATGAAGTTGCAGCAGCCCTCGTGGAGTGTGCCCTTAAAGGAAAAGGGGGATCCAAACCTTCTGACTTGTAGGCTTCCATTATAGTGGTCTTAATCCACCTGGCCAAGGTGTCTTTAGCCGCCTTCCTACCTTTCCTCGGACTGGCAAACTGGACGAAGAGATTCTCCTCCTGACGAAAATTCTCCACTCTGTTCAGATAACATAACAGAACTCTCTTGACATCGAGCGACTGAAGATTAACTTCATCCTCAGCAGGAGAAAAAACTGGCAAAAAAATTTCCCTGTTTATGTTTGCATCTGACGACACTTTAGGCACGAAGGAGGGTACGGTTCTGAGTAGTATAATTTAGTGTATGGAGACTTGGAAGATAAAGCTTGCAGTTCTCCCAGGCGTTCTCCAGAGGTGACGGCAACAAGAAACAGAGCTTTGCAGGAAACCCATTTAATATCTGCTTCTTGAATTGGCTCAAACGGAGGCTGAGAAAGCTTCTTTAGCACAAGAGCAAGATCCCAAGAAGCAACTGGGTTCTTTACAGTTGGTCTAAGATTCTTCAGAGCTTTGAAGAACCTAGCGATAAGTGGCTGATTGGCAAATCTTCCATCAGTGAAGGCATTTATGGCTGTCACATGCACACGTAGTGTATTTGGTTTTAACCCTTTTAAGAATCCATCTTGCAAGAACTGGAGGATGATTGGTAAAGAGATCTCAGGGTCTCCTTTTTCTACCTTCCAAGACAGAAATTTTCTCCACAATTTAGAATAAAGCAGGTTTGTAGAAGGTCTGCGAGCAGACAGCAGCATCTCAATTACCTCTTCCGATAAGCCTCTGTTTCTAAACTTCTGCCTCTCAAATTCCACACTGTTAAATGGAGGCGATCGAGATGTGGATGGAAAAGGTCTCTCTGGAGCAGTAGATCCTGATGGAGAGGCAACTTCCAGAAATTCCCGCCGGACAGGCGGAGCAGAAGTGGGAACCAATCCCTGCGAGGCCAGAAGGGAGCTATGAGCAGAACAGATGGTTTGTCCAGCAGTATCTTGTTCAGCACTCGACTCAACAGGGGAACTGGTGGAAAGAGGTAGATGTACAACCCCTTCCAGCTCATTGTGAGAGCATCTATGTGATCTGGATGATCCCGGCTGTAAAGGGAACAGAATTTTCGAAGCTTCCTGTTTTCTCTGGTGGCCATCATGTCCCACTGGGGACAGCCCCACTTGCTGATGATCTGAGAAAAATACTTCGGATTCAATTCCCACTCGTTGGGGTCCAGGACTTGTCTGCTCAGAAAATCGGCCTGAAGATTTGATTCTCCTCTTATGTGGACTGCAGACAGGGTAGAGAGCTGCTCCTCGGCCCAGGTCATTAACATTCTGCACTCGTTTTGCAAAGCTGGAGACCTTGTGCCGCCTTGCTTCCGTAGATAGTAGACTGACACAGAGTTGTCTGACTGTATCAGCACTGGACGATTCTTGAGCAAGGGTGTGAAGTGCATGACTGCTAACCTGATGGCTCTCAGCTCTTTCAGATTGGAAGAGAAACATTGTTCTTTTGGAGACCACTGTTGTTGGACCCAACGGCCGTTGTAGTGGGCTCCCCAGCCCTTCTTGGAGGCGTCTGTCGTGATGATGCACGGCTCCACCAACCTGAAACTGTTGCCCCGAGACAAGTTCTCTTTCTTTAGCCACCATCGAAGCATTAGACGAGTGTGGTTTGATAGGCACACCGGTGCTGAAAGATGACTCGGACAGCGATCCCAAGTTGCTAGAATCTCTGCTTGAAGCTCTCTTATATGCGCTTTCGCCCAAGGCACAGCTTCTATGGCCGATGTCATGAGGCCCAAGACTTTCATGGCTGACCTGACAGTGACAGTCGGTGTCTGGATCAAATAGGTCACCTGCTGGATAATAGTGGTCTGTTTCTCTAGAGGTAGAAAAACCTTCTGGCTGATGGAATCTAGAATGAGACCGAGAAAACGCTTCTGTCTTGTTGGCACCAGATCTGACTTTGCTTCGTTCAGTATAAAACCGCACTCTTGAAGAAGGCTGAGAGTAGTCTGGAGCTGACTGGCTATTAGATCTTGAGAAGCCGCAATCAGTAGCCAGTCGTCCAAATAGGGTATGATTTGGATCTGCTGAAGTCTGAGAGCTGCAACAATCGCGATCGCCACTTTGGTGAATACCCTCGGAGAAGATGACAGGCCGAAGGGTAGAGCGCGGAACTGAAAGTGTTGCACTTCTCCTTGCTGGACGACCGCAACTCTTAGAAACCTTCTCGAATCCACATTTATGGGGACGTGCAGATATGCGTCCATAAGGTCGAGTGAAACCATCCAGTTGTCTTTCTGCAAGATATTTGTGGCAGACTTTACAGTGTCCATGCGGAAACTTTCTTTCTTTAAAAAGCGATTTAGGAATCTCAAATCGATTATTAGCCTCCACTTTCCGCCTGGCTTGGGGACTGAGAAAACTGGCGAGTAGACCCCCTGACCGCTATGATCTAGAGGAACGGGTTCTAAGGCGTTCTTCTTTATGAAGTCTTGAAGGAGAGACTCTACTACTGTACTGGCTCTGTTTACCAGAAACCTCTCTGGTGGGGGAGAAAGAAAATTTAGACTGTACCCTATTGAGACAATCTCTAGGATCCAGCTGTCCGTGGTGATCTTCTGCCATGCTTCTTGAAATCTGAGCAGCCTGCCTCCAACTGTGTCGTCTGACCTGGCGTCAGAACTCTGACTTAGACTGTTTTGCATCAGGCTGTCTCTTCTTGCTACCACCCTGGTAGCGACGATTGTATTTTCCATCACGGAATGGTCTTCTTCTGAAGTTTGACTTCCTAAACCTGAAGGGACGAAAAGGTTTCTTTTTGTCTTCCAAAGGAAAAACCATCTCCTTCGTCTCTTTACCAGGTGCCAGAATTTGTTCTAGCTGGGCGCCTATTAACAAACCTGGTTCAAATGGTAATGCGCAAGAGTTGGTCTTGGATGACGTATCCGAAGTCTTCCAAGGCTTCAAAAAAATCACCCTTCTAGCAGAATTTAACACCGCCAAATTTTTTGCACAAATTCTTGTAACATCCAACGGAAAGTCACAGGAAAATTCTGCTGCAGTTTTGAGAGTAGCCACTTCTTTAAGGAGATCACTTCTAGAGACTCCCCTTTCAATATCCCTGCTGAGCTGACTTAGCCAGACTCTAAGGGCACGAGCCACTGGAACAGCAGACATGGCTGCCTTAGTTAGTGCAGCCGTGTTGGAGTATGTACGCTTCAAAAGGACGTCTACCTTTTTGTCTAACGGGTCCTTTAGTACAGAAGAATCATCCGCTGGTAGAAGAGTTTTCTTTGACAGCCTAGCCACCGGCGGATCCACCTTCGCCGGTTCTTCCCATGCCTGAGAGTCAGCTGGGTCCAACTTATACACAGCACGGAATCTGGAACCCATCTCCATTCTGTGATCCGGCTTTCTCCACTCCTTCTCCATAATGGATTTTAGGACCGGGTGACCTGCAAAGACATAAGACACTTTCCTCGGAAAATAATATAGTGCCTCTGTCACGATGCCGGCTGGCAGGAGGTGGATCCTCTGTGCCAGAGAGGGATTGGCGTGGACCGTGCTAGTGGATCGGTTCTAAGTCACTACTGGTTTTCACCAGAGCCCGCCGCAAAGCGGGATGGTCTTGCTGCGGCGGTAGTGACCAGGTCGTATCCACTAGCAACGGCTCAACCTCTCTGACTGCTGAAGATAGGCGCGGTACAAGGGAGTAGACAGAAGCAAGGTCGGACGTAGCAGAAGGTCGGGGCAGGCAGCAAGGATCGTAGTCAGGGGCAACGGCAGGAGGTCTGGAACACAGGCTGGGAACACACAAGGAAACGCTTTCACTGGCACAATGGCAACAAGATCCGGCGAGGGAGTGCAGGGGAAGTGAGGTATACATAGGGAGTGCACAGGTGAACACACTAATTAGAACCACTGCGCCAATCAGCGGCGCAGTGGCCCTTTAAATCGCAGAGACCCGGCGCGCGCGCGCCCTAGGGAGCGGGCCGCGCGCGCCGGGACAGGACCGACGGAGAGCGAGTCAGGTACGGGAGCCGGGGTGCGCATCGCGAGCGGGCGCCACCCGCATCGCGAATCGCATCCCGGCTGGAGGCGGTATCGCAGCGCACCGGATCAGTGGATCTGACCGGGGCGCTGCAGTAGCGAGAGTGTAGCGAGCGCTCCGGGGAGGAGCGGGGACCCGGAGCGCTCGGCGTAACAGCCTCTTTATCTTGAGAGTTAGACTTCTCCTTAGAAGTTTCAATAATATCTTTTACGGCTCTGATTAGCTTATCCGCGTTTTCTTTTTTAAAAAGAAAAAAATCCTCTGCAACCGACTCCTCTGGTTCAGACTCTGACATGTGGGAGGGGCTACTAGAGCCGGATGAGGATGATTCCTGGACCTCTATTCTATCACTTGTCTTGCGCTTTTTGGCAGCAGACTTAGAAGTGGAGCCGAACTTTTCTTTGAACCATGAGAAAAAATCCTTAGCTACCTCCAAAAACTCTGATGTCTCACGGGGCTTAGTGCATTTCTCACATACAGTAGAATTCGCGTCAGGGGGTAGACGTTGTAAACAACTCACGCACCTGGGACTGCGTCCTTCCGAAACAGGTCTCAGGTGGTCCTTGCAGATGTCACAAAAGTCACCTCTCAGGTCATCAGGAAGCGGCTGGTCGCAGGATCTGCACAACCTATGCTTGGACTTGGACTTCCTTTTGCGGCTTGACATCTACAATAAAACAAGGCATGAGCATAGGGGAATTGGCTAATGACACGAGCATTGCCCGTTTCAACTCTACCCTCCACTACAATAGAACATTTAACAGGGTAAGGAGCAAAAAGCACCTGCACCTAGAGCGCATCATTAACATATAGGCATTTTTAAGCTAAAGGAAGCGCCGTACCGCAACTCCCCTATAGCACAGACAGCGACCGTGCTGACACCATATGTCCCTCCAACATACCGCTCAGTAGTGCTAGAGAAATCTTACCTTAACAGGCAAGAAGTCCGGCTGCCTCCGATCTAGGAGACCGGCTGACGGTTTCTACCTGTTTTTAAATATGCCGCCCATCCACGGAGTTCAGCCGCGGTGCACCACTGGGAGTTCCGGTCTCCCAGAACCTCACTTCCGGTTTCGGCTACAGAGTACAGGCGCAAACCAGAAGCGCCCTCGCAGACACTGGCGCCGCAGCGGAGGACAGGAACGAACAGGTATTTTACTTACCAACGCTGAAGGACGGGTCAGCACACTACTGGGGCACATCCGAACAGGGGAACCGTCACCCCAAGATGTAAAGCGCTCCCGGAGAGAGCGCAGGGGGCAAACTACTTACCGGGCCCCATTATCAGACGCTCCACCTGTTGTGCCGGCCTATAAAAAAGGGGGAATCATCACCCCAAAGGCACTCATTCACCACCTCCAGACAACAAAAAGTTTAAGGAGGAGCACAACACCTGCTTAAGCCACTAAAAGGGGCACTCTTACTATAGCCCGGGTCACCCTCATGGGCAGCAAGGAAACGCAGGACACCAGGCAGACCAGGGTTACCCACATTGGTCCTCAGCAACAGCTGGAGGCACTGGTGCAAAACACAATTTTCTAAAAGATACTCTTTTTTTCTCCTTTATACCTGAAGAAAGAGAAAAAAAGGATTAAAAGGTGGGCAGAGGGGTGTGAAAACACCACCCACCAAGAAGAAAAGAGGACAGAAAAAAACACAAGCGTGTACAGGTGTGCAAGTGATATGTAAGGTATGTCCACGTACCATTGGCTGATGCATGTTTGAGGATTTTTTAGGTGGGCGGTCCTATTGGGAATAAAAGAGGCCGGGAATATCCCTTCTGTGCTGCCGAATGTCGTAGAAGAAAGTATAGTATTCATAGGAGTATTATAGTATAGTATTCATAGGAGTATTATATTATTATAGTATAGTATTCATCGGAGTATTATAGTATTATAGTATAGTATTCATATGAGTATTATAGTATAGTATTCATAGGAGTATTATATTATTATAGCATAGTATTCATCGGAGTATTATAGTATTATAGTATAGTATTCATATGAGTATTATAGTATAGTATTCATAGGAGTATTATATTATTATAGTATAGTATTCATCGGAGTATTATAGTATTATAGTATAGTATTCATATGAGTATTATAGTATAGTATTCATAGGAGTATTACAGTGTTATAGTATAGTATTCATAGGAGTATTATAGTATAATATTCATAGGAGTATTATAGTATAGTATTCATAGGAGTATTATAGTATAGTATTCATATGAGTATTATAGTATAGTATTCATAGGAGTATTATAGTATAGTGTTCATAGGAGTATTATATTATTACAGTATAGTATTCATATGAGTATTATAGAATAGTATTCATAGGAGTATTATATTATTTTAGTATAGTATTCATAGGAGTATTATAGTATAGTATTCATAGGAGTATTATATTATTATAGTATAGTATTCATATGAGTATTATAGTATAGTATTCATAGGAGTATTATATTATTATAGTATAGTATTCATAGGAGTATTATAGTATAGTATTCATAGGAGTATTATATTATTATAGTATAGTATTCATCGGAGTATTATATTATTACAGTATAGTATTCATATGAGTATTATAGTATTATAGTATAGTATTCATATGAGTATTATAGTATAGTATTCATAGGAGTATTATAGTATAGTATTCATAGGAGTATTCTATTATTACAGTATAGTATTCATATGAGTATTATAGTATAGTATTCATCAGAGTATTATAGTATTATAGTATAGTATTCATAGGAGTATAATAGTATAGTATTCATAGGAGTATTATATTATTATAGTATAGTATTCATCGGAGTATTATAGTATTATAGTATAGTATTCATATGAGTATTATAGTATAGTATTCATAGGAGTATTATAGTATAGTATTCATAGGAGTATTATATTATTATAGTATAGTATTCATCGGAGTATTATAGTATTATAGTATAGTATTCATATGAGTATTATAGTATAGTATTCATAGGAGTATTACAGTGTTATAGTATAGTATTCATAGGAGTATTATAGTATAATATTCGTCGGAGTATTATTGTATAGTATTCATAGGAATATTATAGTATTATAGTATAGTATTCATATGAGTATTATAGTATAGTATTCATAGGAGTATTATAGTATAGTATTCATAGGAGTATTATATTATTACAGTATAGTATTCATATGATTATTATAGTATAGTATTCATAGGAGTATTATATTATTATAGTATAGTATTCATAGGAGTATTATAGTATAGTATTCATAGGAGTATTATATTATTATAGTATAGTATTCATAGGAGTATTATATTATTACAGTATAGTATTCATATGAGCATTATAGTATTATAGTATAGTATTCATATGAGTATTATAGTATAGTATTCATAGGAGTATTATAGTATAGTATTCATAGGAGTATTATATTATTACAGTATAGTATTCATATGAGTATTATAGTATAGTATTCATAGGAGTATAATGTTATTATAGTATAGTATTCATAGGAGTATTATAGTATAGTATTCATAGGAGTATTATATTATTATAGTATAGTATTCATAGGAGTATTATAGTATAGTATTCATAGGAGTATTATATTATTATAGTATAGTATTCATAGGAGTATTATAGTATAGTATTCATAGGTGTATTATATTATTATAGTATAGTATTCATAGGAGTATTATATTATTACAGTATAGTATTCATATGAGTATTATAGTATTATAGTATAGTATTCATAGGAATATTATAGTATTATAGTATAGTATTAATAGGAATATTATAGTATAGTATAATATTCATAGTAGTATTATAGTATTGTACTCATAGGAGTATTATTGTATTATAGTATAGTATTCATAGGAGTATTATTGTATTATAGTATAGTATTCATAGGAGTATTATAATATAGTATTCATAGGAGTATTATAGTATAGTATTCATAGGAGTAATATAATATAGTATTCATAGGAGTATTATAGTATAGTATTCATAGGAGTATTATAGTATTATAGTTAAGTATTCATAGGAGTATTATAGTAGTATAGTATTCATAGGAGTATTATAGTATAGTATTCATAGGAGTATTATAGTATTCATAGGAATATTATAGTATTATAGTATAGTATTCATAGGAGTATTATAGTATAGTATTCATAGGAGTATTATAGTATAGTATTCATAGGAGTATTATAGTATAGTATTCATAGGAGTATTATAGTATAGTATTCATAGGAGTATTATATTATTATAGTATAGTATTCATAGGAGTATTATAGTATAGTATTCATAGGAGTATTATAGTATAGTATTCATAGGAGTATTATAGTATTATAGTCAAGTATTCATAGGAGCATTATAGTATAGTATTCATAGGAGTATTATAGTATAGTATATATAGGAGTATAATAGTATTATAGTATAGTATTCATAGGAATATTATAGAATTATAGTATTGTATTCATAGGAGTATTATAGAATAGTATTCATAGGAGTATTATAGTATTGTATTCATAGGAGTATTATAGTATAGTATTCATAGGAGTATTATAGTATTGTATTAATAGGAGTATTATTGTATTATAGTATAGTATTCATAGGAGTATTATAGTATTATAGTATAGTATTCATAGGAGTATTATAGTATAGTATTCATCGGAGTATTATTGTATAGTATTCATAGGAGTATTATAGTATTATAGTATAGTATTCATAGGAGTATTATAGTATTATAGTATAGTATTCATAGGAGTATTATATTATTATAGTATAGTATTCATAGGAGTATTATATTATTAAAGTATAGTATTCATATGAGCATTATAGTATTATAGTATAGTATTCATAGGAGTATTATAGTATAGTATTCATAGGAGTATTATAGTATAGTATTCATAGGAGTATTATATTATTACAGTATAGTATTCATATGAGTATTATAGTATAGTATTCATAGGAGTATAATATTATTATAGTATAGTATTCGTAGGAGTATTATAGTATAGTATTCATAGGAGTATTATATTATTATAGTATAGTATTCATAGGAGTATTATAGTATAGTATTCATAGGAGTATTATATTATTATAGTATAGTATTCATAGGAGTATTATAGTATAGTATTCATAGGTGTATTATATTATTATAGTATAGTATTCATAGGAGTATTATATTATTACAGTATAGTATTCATATGAGTATTATAGTATTATAGTATTGTATTCATAGGAATATTATAGTATTATAGTATAGTATTAATAGGAATATTATAGTATAGTATAGTATTCATAGTAGTATTATAGTATTGTACTCATAGGAGTATTATTGTATTATAGTATAGTATTCATAGGAGTATTATTGTATTATAGTATAGTATTCATAGGAGTATTATAATATAGTATTCATAGGAGTATTATAGTATAGTATTCATAGGAGTAATATAATATAGTATTCATAGGAGTATTATAGTATAGTATTCATAGGAGTATTATAGTATTATAGTTAAGTATTCATAGGAGTATTATAGTAGTATAGTATTCATAGGAGTATTATAGTATAGTATTCATAGGAGTATTATAGTATTCATAGGAATATTATAGTATTATAGTATAGTATTCATAGGAGTATTATAGTATAGTATTCAAGGAGTATTATAGTATTATAGTATTGTATTCATAGGAATATTATAGTATTATAGTATAGTATTAATAGGAATATTATAGTATAGTATAGTATTCATAGTAGTATTATAGTATTGTACTCATAGGAGTATTATTGTATTATAGTATAGTATTCATAGGAGTATTATTGTATTATAGTATAGTATTCATAGGAGTATTATAATATAGTATTCATAGGAGTATTATAGTATAGTATTCATAGGAGTAATATAATATAGTATTCATAGGAGTATTATAGTATAGTATTCATAGGAGTATTATAGTATTATAGTTAAGTATTCATAGGAGTATTATAGTAGTATAGTATTCATAGGAGTATTATAGTATAGTATTCATAGGAGTATTATAGTATTCATAGGAATATTATAGTATTATAGTATAGTATTCATAGGAGTATTATAGTATAGTATTCAAGGAGTATTATAGTATAGTATTCATAGGAGTATTATAGTATTATAGTATAGTATTCATAGGAGTATTATAGTATAGTATTCATAGGAGTATTATATTATTATAGTATAGTATTATAGGAGTATTATAGTATAGTATTCATAGGAGTATTATAGTATAGTATTCATAGGAGTATTATAGTATTATAGTCAAGTATTCATAGGAGCATTATAGTATAGTATTCATAGGAGTATTATAGTATAGTATTCATAGGAGTATAATAGTATTATAGTATGGTATTCATAGGAATATTATAGAATTATAGTATAGTATTCATAGGAGTATTTTAGTATTATAGTATTGTATTCATAGGAGTATTATAGAATAGTATTCATAGGAGTATTATAGTATTGTATTCATAGGAGTATTATAGTATAGTGTTCATAGGAGTATTATAATATAGTATTCATAGGAGTATTATAGTATAGTATTCATAGGAGTATATAGTATAGTATTCATAGGAGTATAATAGTATTATAGTATAGTATTCATAGGAATATTATAGAATTATAGTATAGTATTCATAGGAGTATTTTAGTATTATAGTATTGTATTCATAGGAGTATTATAGAATAGTATTCATAGGAGTATTATAGTATTGTATTCATAGGAGTATTATAGTATAGTATTCATAGGAGTATTATAGTATTGTATTAATAGGAGTATTATTGTATTATAGTATAGTATTCATGGGAGTATTATAGTATTATAGTATAGTATTCATAGGAGTATTATAGTATAGTATTCATCGGAGTATTATAGTATAGTATTCATAGGAGTATTATAGTATTATAGTATAGTATTCAAAGGAGTATTACAGTGTTATAGTATAGTATTCATAGGAGTATTATAGTATTATAGTATAGTATTCATAGGAGTATTACAGTGTTATAGTATAGTATTCATAGGAGTATTATAGTAGTATAGTATTCATATGAGTATTATAGTATAGTATTCATAGGAGTATTATATTATTACAGTATAGTATTCATATGAGTATTATAGTATAGTATTCATAGGGTATTATATTATTATAGTATAGTATTCATAGATTATTATAGTATAGTATTCATAGGAGTATTATAGTATAGTATTCATAGAGTATTATAGTATAGTATTCATAGGAGTATTATAGTATAGTATTCAAAGGAGTATTATATTATTATAGTATAGTATTCATAGGAGTATTTTATTATTAAAGTATAGTATTATAGAAGTATTATAGTAGAGTATTCATAGGAGTATTATAGTATAGTATTCATAGGAGTATTATAGTATAGTATTCATAGGAGTATTATATTATTAAAGTATAGTATTCATAGAAGTATTATAGTAGAGTATTCATAGGAGTATTATAGTATAGTATTCATAGGACTGTCTGACATGTGGTGGATGTGCACTATTGTATACTGTGTGTGATGTGTGGTGGATGTGCACTATTGTATACTGTGTGTGATGTTGTGGTGGATGTGCATATTGTATACTGTGTGTGATGTGTGGTGGATGTGCACTATTGTACACTGTGTGTGATGTGTTGGTGGATGTGCACTATTGTATACTGTGTGTGATGTGTGGTGGATGTGCACTATTGTATACTGTCTGTGAGCTTGTGGTGGATGTGCACTATTGTATACTGTGTCTGTGATGTGTGGTGGATGTGCACTATTGTATACTGTTGTGATGTGTGGTGGATGTGCACTATTGTATACTGTGTGTGATGTGTTGGTGGATGTGCACTATTGTATACTGTCTGTGATGTGTGGTGGATGTGCACTATTGTATACTGTGTGTGATGTGTGGTGGATGTGCACTATTGTATACTGTGTGTGATGTGTGGTGGATGTGCACTATTGTATACTGTGTGTGATGTGTGGTGGATGTGCACTATTGTATACTGTGTGTGATGTGTGGTGGATGTGCACTATTGTATACTGTGTGTGATGTGTGGTGGATGTGCACTATTGTATACTGTGTGTGATGTGTGGTGGATGTGCACTATTGTATACTGTGTGTGATGTGTGGTGGATGTGCACTATTGTATACTGTGTGTGATGTGTTGTGGATGTGCACTATTGTATACTGTCTGTGATGTGTGGTGGATGTGCACTATTGTATACTGTGTGTGATGTGTGGTGGATGTGCACTATTGTATACTGTGTGTGATGTGTGGTGGATGTGCACTATTGTATACTGTGTGTGACGTGTGGTGGATGTGCACTATTGTATACTGTCTGTGATGTGTGGTGGATGTGCACTATTGTATACTGTCTGTGATGTGTGGTGGATGTGCACTATTGTATACTGTGTGATGTGTGGTAGATGTGCACTATTGTATACTGTGTGTGATGTGTGGTAGATGTGCACTATTGTATACTGTGTGTGATGTGTGGTGGATGTGCACTATTGTATACTGTGTGTGATGTGTGGTAGATGTGCACTATTGTATACTGTTGTGTGATGCCTTGTGTTGTGTAGATGTGCACTATTGTATACTGTGTCTGAGTGTGGTGGATGTGCACTATTGTATACTGTGTGTGATGTGTGGTGGATGTGCACTATTGTATACTGTGTGTGATGTGTGGTGGATGTGCACTATTGTATACTGTGTGTGACGTGTGGTGGATGTGCACTATTGTATACTGTGTGTGATGTGTGGTGGATGTGCACTATTGTATACTGTCTGTGATGTGTGGTGGATGTGCACTATTGTATACTGTCTGTGATGTGTGGTGGATGTGCACTATTGTATACTGTGTGTGATGTGTGGTGGATGTGCACTATTGTATACTGTCTGTGATGTGTGGTGGATGTGCACTATTGTATACTGTGTCTGAGTGTGGTGTGATGTGCACTATTGTATACTGTCTGTGATGTGTGGTGGATGTGCACTATTGTATACTGTGTGTGATGTGTGGTGGATGTGCACTATTGTATACTGTGTGTGATGTGTGGTGGATGTGCACTATTGTATACTGTGTGTGACGTGTGGTGGATGTGCATATTGTATACTGTGTGTGTGATGTATGGTAGATGTGCACTATTGTATACTGTCTGTGATGTGTGGTAGATGTGCACTATTGTATACTGTGTGTGATGTGTGTGGTGGATGTACACTATTGTATACTGTGTGTGATGTGTGGTGGATGTCCACTATTGTATACTGTGTGTGACGTGTGGTGGATGTGCACTATTGTATACTGTGCTGTGTGATGTATGGTAGATGTGCACTATTGTATACTGTCTGTGATGTGTGGTAGATGTGCACTATTGTATACTGTCGTGTGATGTGTGGTGGATGTCACTATTGTATACTGTGTGTGATGTGTGGTGGATGTGCACTATTGTATACTGTGTGTGTGATGTATGGTAGATGTGCACTATTGTATACTGTCTGTGATGTGTGGTAGATGTGCACTATTGTATACTGTTGTGTGATTGTGTGGTGGATGTACACTATTGTATACTGTGTGTGATGTGTGGTGGATGTACACTATTGTATACTGTGTGTGACGTGTGGTGGATGTGCACTATTGTATACTGTGTGTGAGTGTGGTGGATGTGCACTATTGTATACTGTCTGTGATGTGTGGTGGATGTGCACTATTGTATACTGTGTGTGATGTGTGGTGGATGTGCACTATTGTATACTGTGTGTGATGTGTGGTGGATGTGCACTATTGTATACTGTGTGTGATGTGTGGTGGATGTCACTATTGTATACTGTGTGTGATGTGTGGTGGATGTGCACTATTGTATACTGTGTGTGATGTGTGGTGGATGTGCACTATTGTATACTGTGTGTGAGTGTGGTGATGTGCACTATTGTATACTGTGTGTGATGTGTGGTGGATGTGCACTATTGTATACTGTTGTGATGTGTGGTGGATGTGCACTATTGTATACTGTGTTGATGTGTGGTAGATGTGCACTATTGTATACTGTGTGTGATGTGTGGTAGATGTGCACTATTGTATACTGTGTGTGATGTGTGGTGGATGTGCACTATTGTATACTGTGTGTGATGTGTGGTGATGTGCACTATTGTATACTGTGTGTGATGTGTGGTAGATGTGCACTATTGTATACTGTTGTGACTGTGTGGTGATGTGCACTATTGTATACTGTGTGTGATGTGTGGTGGATGTGCACTATTGTATACTGTGCTGTGATGTGTGGTGGATGTGCACTATTGTATACTGTGTGTGATGTGTGGTGGATGTGCACTATTGTATACTGTGTGTGATGTGTGGTTGGATGTGCACTATTGTATACTGTTGTGATGTGTGGTGGATGTGCACTATTGTATATTGTGATGTGTGGTGGATGTGCACTATTGTATATGTCGTGTGATGTGTGGTGGATGTGCACTATTGTATACTGTGCTGTGATGTGTGGTGGATGTGCACTATTGTATACTGTGTCTGAAGTGTGGTGGATGTGCACTATTGTATACTGTCTGTGATGTGTGGTGGATGTGCACTATTGTATACTGTGTGTGATGTGTGGTGGATGTGCACTATTGTATACTGTGTGTGATGTGTGGTGGATGTGCACTATTGTATACTGTGTGTGATGTGTGGTGGATGTGCACTATTGTATACTGTGTGTGTGATGTATGGTAGATGTGCACTATTGTATACTGTCTGTGATGTGTGGTAGATGTGCACTATTGTATACTGTGTGTGATGTGTGGTGGATGTCACTATTGTATACTGTGTGTGATGTGTGGTGGATGTGCACTATTGTATACTGTCGTGTGACGTGTGGTGGATGTGCACTATTGTATACTGTGTGCTGTGATGTATGGTAGATGTGCACTATTGTATACTGTCTGTGATGTGTGGTAGATGTGCACTATTGTATACTGTGTGTGATGTGTGGTGGATGTACACTATTGTATACTGTGTGTGATGTGTGGTGGATGTGCACTATTGTATACTGTGTGTGTGATGTATGGTAGATGTGCACTATTGTATACTGTCTGTGATGTTGTGGTAGATGTGCACTATTGTATACTGTGTGTGATGTGTGGTGGATGTACACTATTGTATACTGTGTGTGATGTGTGGTGGATGTCACACTATTGTATACTGTGTGTGACGTGTGGTGGATGTGCACTATTGTATACTGTGTGTGATGTGTGGTGGATGTGCACTATTGTATACTGTTGTGATGTGTGGTGGATGTGCACTATTGTATACTGTGTTGTGATGTGTGGTGGATGTGCACTATTGTATACTGTCTGTGATGTGTGGTGGATGTGCACTATTGTATACTGTGTGTGATGTGTGGTGGATGTGCACTATTGTATACTGTTGTGATGTGTGGTGGATGTGCACTATTGTATACTGTGTGTGATGTGTGGTGGATGTGCACTATTGTATACTGTGTGTGATGTGTGGTGGATGTGCACTATTGTATACTGTCTGTGATGTGTGGTGGATGTGCACTATTGTATACTGTTGTGAGTGTGGTGGATGTGCACTATTGTATACTGTCTGTGATGTGTGGTGGATGTGCACTATTGTATACTGTGTGTGATGTGTGGTGGATGTGCACTATTGTATACTGTCTGTGATGTGTGGTGGATGTGCACTATTGTATACTGTGTGTGATGTGTGGTGGATGTGCACTATTGTATACTGTTGTGATGTGTGGTGGATGTGCACTATTGTATACTGTCTGTGAGTGTGGTGGATGTGCACTATTGTATACTGTGTGTGACGTGGTAGATGTGCACTATTGTATACTGTGTGTGATGTGTGGTGGATGTGCACTATTGTATACTGTGCTGTGATGTGTGGTGGATGTGCACTATTGTATACTGTGTGTGATGTGTTGTGGATGTGCACTATTGTATACTGTCTGTGATGTGTGGTGGATGTGCACTATTGTATACTGTGTGTGATGTGTGGTGGATGTGCACTATTGTATACTGTGTGTGATGTGTGGTAGATGTGCACTATTGTATACTGTGTGTGATGTGTGGTGGATGTGCACTATTGTATACTGTTGTGATGTGTGGTGGATGTGCACTATTGTATACTGTGTGTGATGTGTGGTGATGTGCACTATTGTATACTGTGTGTGATGTGTGGTAGATGTGCACTATTGTATACTGTGTGTGATGTGTGGTGGATGTGCACTATTGTATACTGTGTGTGATGTGTGGTGGAGTGCCTATTGTATACTGTGTGTGATGTGTGGTGGATGTGCACTATTGTATACTGTGTGTGAGTGTGGTGGATGTGCACTATTGTATACTGTGTGTGATGTGTGGTGGATGTGCACTATTGTATACTGTTGTGATGTGTGGTGGATGTGCACTATTGTATACTGTCTGTGATGTGTGGTGGATGTGCACTATGTATACTGTGTGTGATGTGTGGTGGATGTGCACTATTGTATACTGTGTGTGATGTGTGGTGGATGTGCACTATTGTATACTGTGCTGTGATGTGTGGTGGATGTGCACTATTGTATACTGTGTGTGATGTGTGGTGGATGTGCACTATTGTATACTGTGTGTGATGTGTGGTGGATGTGCACTATTGTATACTGCTGTGATGTGTGGTGGATGTGCACTATTGTATACTGTGTGTGATGTGTGGTGGATGTGCACTATTGTATACTGTGTGTGATGTGTGGTGGATGTGCACTATTGTATACTGTGTGTGATGTGTGGTGGATGTGCACTATTGTATACTGTGTGTGATGTGTGGTGGATGTGCACTATTGTATACTGTGTGTGATGTGTGGTGGATGTGCACTATTGTATACTGTGTGTGATGTGTGGTGGATGTGCACTATTGTATACTGTTGTGATGTGTGGTGGATGTGCACTATTGTATACTGTGTGTGATGTGTGGTGGATGTGCACTATTGTATACTGTGTGTGATGTGTGGTTGGATGTGCACTATTGTATACTGTTGTGATGTGTGTGGATGTGCACTATTGTATACTGTGCTGTGATGTGTTGGTGGATGTAGCACTATTGTATACTGTGTGTGATGTGTGGTGGATGTGCACTATTGTATACTGTTGTGATGTGTGGTCGGATGTGTCACTATTGTATACTGTGTGTGATGTGTGGTGGATGTGCACTATTGTATACTGTGCTGTGATGTGTGGTGGATGTGCACTATTGTATACTGTGTGTGATGTGTGGTGGATGTGCACTATTGTATACTGTGTGTGATGTGTGGTGGATGTGCACTATTGTATACTGTGTGATGTGTGGTGGATGTGCACTATTGTATACTGTCTGTGTGATGTGTGGTGATGTGCACTATTGTATACTGTGTGTGATGTGTGGTGGATGTGCACTATTGTATACTGTGTGTGATGTGTTGGTGGATGTGCACTATTGTATACTGTGTGATGTGTGGTGGATGTGCACTATTGTATACTGTGTGTGATGTGTGGTGGATGTGCACTATTGTATACTGTGTGTGATGTGTGGTGGATGTGCACTATTGTATACTGTCGTGTGATGTGTGGTGGATGTGCACTATTGTATACTGTGTGTGATGTGTGGTGGATGTGCACTATTGTATACTGTGTGTGATGTGTGGTGGATGTGCACTATTGTATACTGTGTGTGAATGTGTGGTGGATGTGCACTATTGTATACTGTGTGTGATGTGTGGTGGATGTGCACTATTGTATACTGTGTGTGATGTGTGGTGGATGTGCACTATTGTATACTGTCTGTGATGTGTGGTGGATGTGCACTATTGTATACTGTGTGTGATGTGTGGTGGATGTGCACTATTGTATACTGTGTGTGATGTTGTGGTGGATGTGCACTATTGTATACTGTTCCTGTGATGTGTGGTGGATGTGCACTATTGTATACTGTGCTGTGATGTGTGGTAGATGTGCACTATTGTATACTGTGTGTGATGTGTGGTGATGTGCACTATTGTATACTGTGTGTGATGTGTGGTGGATGTGCACTATTGTATACTGTGTGTGATGTGTGGTGGATGTGCACTATTGTATACTGTGTGTGATGTGTGGTAGATGTGCACTATTGTATACTGTGTTGATGTGTGGTGGATGTGCACTATTGTATACTGTGTGTGACGTGTGGTGGATGTGCACTATTGTATACTGTGTGTGATGTGTGGTGGATGTGCACTATTGTATACTGTGTGTGATGTGTGGTGGATGTGCACTATTGTATACTGTGTGTGATGTGTGGTGGATGTGCACTATTGTATACTGTCTGTGATGTGTGGTGGATGTGCACTATTGTATACTGTGTGTGATGTGTGGTGGATGTGCACTATTGTATACTGTGTGTGATGTGTGGTGGATGTACACTATTGTATACTGTGTGTGATGTGTGGTGGATGTGCACTATTGTATACTGTGTGTGATGTGTGGTGGATGTGCACTATTGTATACTGTCTGTGATGTGTGGTGGATGTGCACTATTGTATACTGTGTGTGATGTGTGGTGGATGTGCACTATTGTATACTGTCTGTGATGTCGTGGTGGATGTGCACTATTGTATACTGTGTGTGATGTGTGGTGGATGTGCACTATGTATACTGTCTGTGATGTGTGGTGGATGTGCACTATTGTATACTGTGTGTGAGTGTGGTGGATGTGCACTATTGTATAGTGTGTGATGTGTGGTGGATGTGCACTATTGTATACTGTCTGTGATGTGTGGTGGATGTGCACTATTGTATACTGTCTGTGATGTGTGGTGGATGTGCACTATTGTATACTGTCTGTGATGTGTGGTGGATGTGCACTATTGTATACTGTCTGTGATGTGTGGTGGATGTGCACTATTGTATACTGTGTGTGATGTGTGGTGGATGTGCACTATTGTATATGTCTGTGATGTGTGGTGGATGTGCACTATTGTATACTGTGTGTGATGTGTGGTGGATGTGCACTATTGTACTGTCTGTGATGTGATGACTGTGCTGTGGTGGATGTGCACTATTGTATACTGTCGTGTGATGTGTGGTGGATGTGCACTATTGTATACTGTGTGTGATGTGTGGTGGATGTGCACTATTGTATACTGTGTGTGATGTGTGGTGGATGTGCACTATTGTATACTGTGTGTGATGTGTGGTGGATGTGCACTATTGTATACTGTGTGTGATGTGTGGTGGATGTGCACTATTGTATACTGTCGTGTGATGTGTGGTGGATGTGCACTATTGTATACTGTGTGTGATGTGTGGTGGATGTGCACTATTGTATATGTGTGTGATTGTTGTGGATGTGCACTATTGTATACTGTCTGTGATGTGTGGTGGATGTGCACTATGTATACTGTGTGTGATGTGTGGTGGATTGCTGACTATTGTATACTGTGTGTGACTGTGTTCGTGGATGTGACTATTGTATACTGATTGTGATGTGCTGGTGGATGTGACTATGTATGTGTGATGTGTGGTAGATGTGCACTATTGTATACTGTGTGTGATGTGTGGTAGATGTTGCACTATTGTATACTGTGTGTGAGTGTGGTGGATGTGCACTATTGTATACTGTGTGTGAGTGTGGTGGATGTGCACTATTGTATACTGTCTGTGATGTGTGGTGGATGTGCACTATTGTATACTGTGTGTGATGTGTGGTAGATGTGCACTATTGTATACTGTGTGTGATGTGTGGTAGATGTGCACTATTGTATACTGTGTCTGACGTGTGGTGGATGTGCACTATTGTATACTGTCTGTGATGTGTGGTGGATGTGCACTATTGTATACTGTGCTGTGATGTGTGGTGGATGTGCACTATTGTATACTGTGTGTGATGTGTGGTAGATGTGCACTATTGTATACTGTCTGTGATGTGTGGTGGATGTGCACTATTGTATACTGTGTCGTGATGTGTGGTGGATGTACACTATTGTATATCGTGTGTGATGTGTGGTGGATGTACACTATTGTATACTGTGTAGTGACGTGCTGGTGGATGTGCACTATTGTATACTGTGTGTGACGTGTGGTGATGTGCACTATTGTATACTGTCTGTGATGTGTGGTGGA
>NW_026609638.1:0-27345 GCF_029499605.1 Hyla sarda | reverse complement strand
GGGAGAGCCAGGCCCTGTCCTTTGGATAGAGAATAAGCTTTTGATAGCTTGATAACCCCTTTAAGGTACTTGAGGACAATGTTCTTTAGAATATATTGTCAAAGAACCATTCATTTTTCTTGTAGACATATTTAGGTCTTCTATTTTCTCAAGAATATTTCTCTACTTCTTCTATTACAAATCGTATATATTATCTGTTTTCATTTAAGGTGCGCACATTAAAATTATATACAGTATTTCTGTAGGTCCAGAATCTACAGCAGATTAAATGTAGGAAGCTACGCAAAGTGCACTGTGCAAGTTATGATATTAGAGTATATATTTTGTTATATTTCTTTACATGGAAAGTCTTCTTTTCAAGACTTTCTGATTTTGTGGAAATCCTAGACCAGTGCTTCCAAGCCAGGGTGCCTTCGGCTGTCCTAGCATGCTGGGAATTGTAGTTTTGCAACAGCTGGAGGCACCCTGGTTGGGAAATACTGTCTAGGGAGTCATAGGAGGTGTTAACCTTTCCAACTAGATATGAACAAAAGTGATCTGGCGCAAATTGAATTCCGTCTGGATTTTACAAAAAAAAAATTGTTATACTGCAAACTTTTTGTAAAAAAAAGTCTCATCCCTGTGCCTGTACATTGAGTGGTCCCATGGTAAGCAGTGATGCTGCCTGCATAACAGTTTTCACTAACTACATTCACTGGAGGCATTTTTCTCTGGTAAGATACAGTACAAAGTTTCTTACTTACTGTTGATTTATGCAAAGGATGTTGAAATAGCAGTGCCTATTTAATCTTCCTCATGCTGTGATCACAAGATTCATCTCGGCAATTCCCTTTTTGTGCAGTATCCTGGGCTCTCCCTAACCCCTGCCTTTTGCTCTCAGTGAAAAAGTGCGGATACCCTTTAAGAATAAGTAAAGACAGCCCAGCTTATCCATAGGTGTACAGAAGTGTGAATATCATACAAAAGAGGTCAGTAAATGTACAAGTTCCAGCATCCATATAAATTTCATAGACTTTAGGACTTGGGGTGGACTTGACTAAAACCCCTAAGTTCACAAACACGTTGGCCGCTAAATCTGGGATCTTGCTGTTGGATCTTGTGGCCAAGAAAGAAAGCCTTAGAAATTTATATGGGCCATGCCCTTTAAGAAAACTTAGTACCAATGTACAGTTCATTCTTAAATGGGCATTGTCAGATATAAAAACTTTTAAACCAATAGGCTTTGCAATGGCTTTCATAAATTTTTTTTTTGTATTTTATACTAAAAAAGCCAGTCAAAAAACTGCCTCCCTGCCTCCTGGGATACATACCAGCCTGGCTGTGTCCATTCGTCATTACCTATGTCATGGACACACTTCATGATTGACAGGTCTGCAGATCTAAAGCTGCTGTGATCGGCTCCCTCACTGTCTGTGTTTACATCACAGTCTCCTGGTGTGAGGAGGGTGGGAGTACACTGCTGCCTGTGAGCAGATGATGAAAGAAGCTGGTGACTGAAGATGGGGACTGAATGTAGGATTTTTTGTTTAAAAAGTAAGTGTCCCTGCATGTATATATGTGTGCGTGGATATATATGTATGTGTGTAAATCTGTGTTGCCTAGATAATGTGCATGTGTATGAATAAATTAAGTCAATGTGTGTGTGTGTGTGTGTGTGTGTGTGTGTGTGTGTATCTAATACAGGGGGACTACAATCATATGCCTCCAGCTGTTCCAAAACTACAACTCCCAGTATGCCTGCACAGCCAAATAATGTGTGGGCATGCTGGGAGTTTAGTTTTGCAACAGTAGGAGGAACACAGCCTGCAGCTACACTGCCGTAAATCTGAGTTTTACCAATCATATGCCTCCAGCTGTTGCAAAACTAAAACTCAAAGGATGTGTGGGCATGCTGGGAGCTGTAGTTTTTCAAAAGCTGTAAGCACATAGTGTGGTGTGTGTATAGCATAAAACCAGATAGGAAAGGGTTACAGATGCTCACTCACAAGACCAGTGACTGAGAATAGTAAAGGAGGGGGAGTGGTTATCACCTGAGGAGAAGAAAGGGACCACCCCCTGCTTCTAGTCGACAACATTAAAGGGGTTCTCCAGTGCTTAGACATCTTATCCCCTATCCAAAGAATAGGGGGTAAGATGCCTGATCGTGGGAGTCCCGCCGCTGGGGACCCCCGGGATCTTGCACGCGGCACCCCGTTTGTAATCAGTCCCCAGAGCGTGTTCACTCCGGGTCTGATTACCGCGCCCACTGGGCCGGCTGAGTGTGACGTCACGCCTCCGCCCCCATGTGACCTCACGCTCCGCCCCTCAATGCAAGCCTACGGGAGGGGGCGTGATAGATGTTAGGTTAGGTTTTAGTGTTTTTCTGTGATAATGGTTATAATTAAAAAGTCATTTAAATTTACAAGCAACATATTAAAAATAAAATTCCAGTATACCCAGTATACTATGTTCAGTACATTAAAAATGTTGCTGATAGAAAAGAAGCCTTTCAGATGGTAGTCCGGAAAGCAAACCTACTTTACAATTAAAAGGCAGAGAGGTTTTACATATTACAAGAGCAGATAAGGGTATAATCCCACTATTTCACCACAATAATCTATTATATAAGATTTACTCTATGGAATGGCAAGAAATCCAAGATCAAAGGATGCTATCTCAGCTTGTGGTCAGGTGACAAAACGCAGGAATAAGAACCCATGGCAGAAGCATTGTCTAGGGATTATGGTGGGTTTATTTACCATGGTTGGAGATTTACATTAATAATTACACAAAAAAAATCTATATATAAAAATTAAAATTAATTTCCCAGCTTGTTGTTTCTTGTATTTGATCTAAATCCAACCCAATGGTAATAATTTGATTTAAAGGCTTATTAGTTTTCTTTACATTTAATAAGAATAAGCTTCATTATGAGGCGCACACTTGATTTTCTCCAATAGTTTTCATTCTATGCTTGCTAAAACATTTTACTATAGAAAAGTTTGGTGCATATGCATAATTTTTAGTAGCTGAGATAGTAAAAGTGATGCATGACCCATAAAATGTACCTGAAGTTTAGAAAAAGCTGTATATCAATTTTATTTGGCTGGTGCCCATTTCGTGAAGTATGTGCATATTTCTTGGTGCCTCTGCATTCCAGTTGTGATGCATACGCAGCATTGTTAAAGGCTGCATCATTAAAATGACTAATCATCCATTCAGATGTGTACATCATTGTTGATATATACCACCGAGTTAGCTTTACATATGGCTTGTATTTGCAAAAAGCATTGGGATCACTGACGCGCTTAATGGCATGTTCATTCCTAGCAAGGTTGTGTTAAAGGGGTATTCCAACTTTATACATCTTATCCCCTATCCAAATGATAGGGGATAAGATGTATGATTGCAGGGGTCCTGCCGCTGGGGACCCCCGTGATCTTGGTGCAGCCTCTGGCATTCTGTGCTGGGTGCTGCCTCAGAGACGTCATGCCACGCCCCTCCATTCATGTCTATGGGAGGGGCCGTTTCTGAGGCAGCGCCCGGCACAGAATGCCAAAGACTGCACCGAGATAATGGGAGCCCCAGCGGTAGGACCTCTGCGATCATACATCTTATCCCCTATCCTTTGGATAGGGGATAAGCTGTCTAAAGCCAGAATACCCCTTTAACAGTCTACAACACACTTGAGTCCTTGACTGAATATCAGACCAGAGAAACAGTTTTCTAAAGTTTGTGTGTTCTTCTCTTGTTGAGTTTCCATGCACACATATGAATTCGGCTCACACTACACAATACCTTGTGGTTGCATATAAGTCATGGTAAAATTGACTCCCTCGTTGCGACCTCGGTGGCTTTTCATGGTAAAAATAATTGAATGAGACGTTGGATTTTTTGCAATTTGCATTACAAAGTCTCATTAGCATTACAGCCAATGAAGCTATTAATCATTCAGATGATCATTGGCAAACTTCAGACAGACCTGTACATGTGCTTTCTTGAGCAGAGGAACCTTGTGGACACTGCTGGATTTCAGTCCTTCCCAGTGTAGTGTGTAACCAATTGTTTTCTTGGTGACATTGGTCCCAGCTCCCTTGAGATCATTAACAGAATCCTCACATGTAGTTCTGGATTGATTCCTCACTGTTTCTATGATCCCTGAAGCTCCACTAGCTGAGATCTTCCACAGAGCCCCTGATAAAGGGAGATTGACATGAATTTAGCGTGTCTTCCCCATTTCTGAATAATCGCACCAACTGTTGTAAACCTCTCACCAAGCTGCTTGGTGATGGTCTTGTAGCCCGTTCCAGCCTTGTGTAGGTATACGATCTTGCCCCTGACATCCTGGAGAGCTCTTTGGTCTTGGTTATGGTGGAGAGTTTGGAATCTGACTGATTGATTACTTCTGTGGATAGGTGTGTTTTGTACAGGCAACAAGCTGAGATTAGGAGCACGCCATTAAAGAGAGTGCTCATAATCTCAGCTTGTTACCTGTATAAAAAACACCTGGGAGCCAGAAATCTTGCTGATTGAAAAGATATCAAATACTTATTGTACAAATAACATACTATCAATTTATAACCTAATTTTTTTTTATTATTCTGTCTCTGACAAATAAACATGTCATTAAAATTATAGACTGATCATTTCTTTGTCAGTGGACAAATGTACAAAATCAGCAAGGGCTAAACATTTTTTCTCTTTTACTGTATACTAACATTGATTTCCTACCTTTATCATTTGGGGAACATACAGAGCATTCCTTTTTTAACATGTGGAGTCCAAAAGCTATGGCAACATGTTAACTTTTCTGCAGTGTAGTGAGTAAACTTTGTAAGGCTGGGTTCACACCACGTTTTGTTAAATATGGCTCCCGTATACGGTTGGGAGGAGGGGGCGGGGCTTAATCGCGGCGCCCGCACTCAGCCGTATTCGGGAACCGTATTTAATGTATGTCTATGAGCCGACCAGAGTGAACCGCAGCCTCCGGTTGGCTTCGTTTTCGGCCGTGTGCGGTTTCCCGACCGCAGGGAAAAACGTGGTCGACCACGTTTTTGCCTGCGGTCGGGAAACCGCATACGGCCGAAAATGAAGCCGACCGGAGGCTGCGGTTCACTCCGGTCGGCTCATAGACAAACATTAAATACGGTTCCCGAATACGGCTGAGTGCGGGCGCCGCGATTAAGCCCCCCCCCCCTCCTCCCAAACGTATACAGGAGCCGTATTTAACAAAACGTGGTGTGAACCCAGCCTAATAGAGTTTCTCTGTAACCTGAGGTCTCACACATACATTTTTGGCTTATAGTATGGTGTGTCAAATAGAACCAGATTGCTAACCTTATTGTTGGCACTTAGTTCTGAGTGATGTTCTATTCACAAATTGAGTTACCTTCTCCAAACACTTTCAATTTAGTACTTCCAGGGAAGAATGCGGTCAAATTTACAACATTCAACAGAACAGAGTATTTCAACATTCCTAAAGCAAGTAGCTTTTACTCAAATGAGTTCCATTGAAGTATATTAACCACCATAGTGGTAAACATAGCATAGCCCCACTGAAATGAATTGACAACATATTTACAATCTGTATGATATGAATCCCAAAGTGAGTACATGAGGCCTAAATGTGTTTGTGTGCGATACATGCTGTCGAACCAAATAGCCAAAAGCTCAACCCATGTTCACACTGTATATGGATGATTTCTTCTTACAGACTACCGGAGCATTGATGGGGGCTAAGTTCTCCCCCTCTCTCGCCAACATTTACATGTGTTGGTGGGAGAGGGGGACACTCTTCTCTCCCCATAACCCCTTTACGCCCCAGATCCAATGGTATGGCCGCTATATCGATGACCTCCTGTTTATCTGGGGGTCCGATGTAGCGGCCGTTGATACCTTTTCCAGGTATCTGAATGACAACACTGCCAATCTCAATGTTACTGTCAGCTTGGCTGCGGATGAGGTTACATTTCTGGACTCAACCATTTGTGGATGCCCAGATACGAATAAAATTAAGACACGCTCTTTCCGCAAACCAAGCTCAGCCAACACCATTCTCCATGCTGCTTCCTGCCATCCCCCCCACGTTGCAAGAAATGTGCCTGTGGGGGAGATGATACGCGCACGTCGCAACTGCTCGCAGGACAGTGACTTTGAAGAGGAGGTGACAAAAATTAGTGACCGTTTATCACACAGAGGATACCAAAAGGGGCTAATAAATCAGGCGGCTAACATAGCAAGGACTAAAAATAGATCAGACTTAATATTTGGGAAAAAGAGACAATTGATAAAACAAGATGCGAGTCAACAACCGGTCACATTTGTTACCCAATACAGTGCGGACTATGGGTCTATCAAAAAAAATCATAAATAAATATATGCCAATTATTATGGGTGATCCTACCTATAGATCCGCACTAAAAAAAAGGGATACAGATGTGTACCGAAGAGAGCACCAACAATAGGACAGCTTGTGTCCCCTAGTCTCTTTAAAACGGGGACTATGAGACCACCCACATGGTTAACTTACACTGGCTCCTACAAATGTGGTCACCAGAAATGTCTGTGCTGCAGTATTATGTGTCCATCTAAAGAATTTTGTTCCACCACTAGAAATGAGGTTCATACCATTAGACAATACATAAACTGCAACACGAGCTACGTTGTCTATCTGGTCACATGTCGAAAGTGCAATGTACAGTATGTTGGGTGCACTACCTGCCCCCTGAAGACAAGGATTCGGAAACATCTGTCTGATATCAAGCACTTTAACTCTAGACATGTGTCCATGATTAGCCAACATTGTGCGGACAAACACAATGGTAACACTGATACACTTATCCTCCAAGGCATAGAAAGAGTAGCCATGCCAACGAGGGGAGGGAATCATAGGCAAAAACTTCTCGACAGGGAAGTTTACTGGATCATGTGTTTGGATTGTAGATACCCAAAGGGGTTAAATAAAAGACAAGACGTAATATTACACTATTGAATATATCCACACAGATCGAGATTTTGCAACAACCAAGCTTTTGCTCCCCATCTGGAAAAAGGTTTTTCTTTTTATATTTGTCATTACTATTTGCCCTCATCTGAGTCATGACAGGGGCAGGGTGTTTTTCGCACTGTGTAATTGCGTATGACACATAGTGTCGGAATTAATATAATACCATAATATCTACATTGGCATTACATGGTGTGTTAAACCAAACTTCCTTATGAGTCTTGCTTGTTTGTTTTTTCCTTTTTTCCTATTGCACATTACAAAGATTTTATTGGATTTACACATGGTGTTTTTCCCTTTCTTTCTTTGTGTTTTTTCATGTTTAATTTGATTTATGAGAATGGATTATGTTTATTTACTTTTAAGTTGTAATGGAACTTCCTGTGCTGGGGGAGGTGCTCCTCACTAAGATAGGATGATTAACACCTGTGTGTTTGAACACCTCCCCTATATAGGATACTCAACAGTTTGAACTGTATGCCAGTATGACTAAGATCGCTTAAGCGGTCGAAACGCGTCACTGCTGTTCTTTTACCTGTACTGCCGTGTCAGAAAAAATATTATTTGCATTTGAGCCTTTGCTGCGCTGGACATTCCTCTTCTTCCTGTATTCACAAATTGAGTTACCTTCTCCAAACACTTTCGATTTAGTGCTTCCAGGGAAGAATGCGGTCAGATGTACAACATTCAACAGAACAGAGTATTTCAACATTCCTAAAGCAAGTAGCTTTTACTCAAATGAGTTCCATTGAAGTATATTACTCACCATAGTGGTAAACATAGCATAGCCCCACTGAAATGTATTGACAACATATTTACAATCTGTATGATATGGATCCCAAAATGAGTACATGAGGCCTAAATGTGTTTGTGTGTGATTCATGCTGTCGAACCAAATAGCCAAAAGCTCAACCCATGTTCACACTGTATATTTTGTTCATATTTTTAGCAGTTAAATCATAGGCATTTTTCTAAATATGCAAAATTGCCAATATATGGAAGTTTTTTAATTTACGGTTGGATTTTGTTATTGTCAATTTTATTTTGTACTCATGGCAGCAAACAATAAACATGCCCATTAGGAATTACAGTTGTTTTTGCATACAGTGTGTGCACTGGTAGACACTTTTCCATAGGCTTTACTATGTAAAATGGCTAGGAGAGCTCGCCGAAACTTCGCCTCATGTTTGTGTGAATAAAGACCATTTTCTTCAACTTATTTGAGTGCCTCTGCCTTTTGGATACTTTTGGAAAGACAGATAGATAGATAGATAGATAGATAGATAGATAGATAGATTGACTGATAGATAGATGGATAGATAGATTGACAGATAGATAGCTGGCAGGTGAAGCAGCACTAAAACTCAAGTGGGTGGGTGCAGGCTGTGGTTGGGCCCTGGTCCCAAGCCCCTCTGGATACAGCAAAAACGAAAAAGCACAGCAGCATTCCAGGAGTAATGGTGAATGGTAGCTTTATTATCACCCAAAAATGTACAGCTGTACATTTTTTGGTGATAATAAAGCCACCATTCACCATTACTCCTGGAGTGCTGCTGTGCTTTCGTTTTTGTTGTAGATAGATAGATAAATATGAAATAGATTGATAGATAGATTGATAGATATGAGATAGATAGATAGATGATTGATAGATAGATAAATATGAGATAGATAGATAGATAATTGATTGATAGATAAATAGATAGATAGATGATTGATAGATAGATAGATAGATAGATAGAAGATAGATAGATAGATAGATAGATAGATAGACAACCAAAAGAATATTGCAGCACTACTCAGCCTTAATGCAGTTGGTGCCAGCGTCCAGAACTCCTTGATACAAGACCTTGTAAGATAGAACCCCAGCGTTCTAGATAGATAGATAGATAGATAATAGATAGATATGAGATAGATAGATATGAGAAAGATGGATAGATAGATAATAGATAGATAGATATGAGATAGATGGATAGATAGATATGAGATAGAGAGATAGATAGATATGAGATAGATGGATAGATAGATATGAGATATATAGATAGATATGAGATAGATGGATAGATATGAGATAGATAGATATGAGAAAGATGGATAGATAGATAATAGATAGATAGCTAGATAGATATGAGATAGATGGATAGATAGATATGAGATAGATAGATAGATAGATAGATAATAGATAGATAGATAATAGATAGATATATATGAGATAGAGAGATAGATAGATAATAGATAGATAGATAGATAGATAGATCGATATGAGATAGATGGATAGATAGATATGAGATAGATGGATAGATAGATAGATAGATAGATAGATAGATAGATATGAGATAGATGGATAGATAGATAATAGATAGATAGATATGAGATAGATGGATAGATAGATATGAGATAGAGAGATAGATAGATATGAGATAGATGGATAGATAGATATGAGATATATAGATAGATATGAGATAGATGGATAGATATGAGATAGATAGATAGCATGGGAAATGTTTTAATAAAGACAAATCTGTTTAAATGTTTGTTCCTTCTTTGTCATCTTATTAATCATTCATTTTACACACTTCCTCTTGCTTATTCCAGCCCTTCTATTATTCTGTTACAACATCTTCCTGCTAACTGGCTTTGGACACAACCCCAGACCGAGCGTATCGATTCCTTGTGATACGTTGTTATCTTCTCTGAGGAGAGTCATCTTATACGTAGTGGGGAACTGCCATACTAATGAAATTCTGCTAACACACTATCCATCTTGCCATTTTCAATAGATTTCTTTATGCAAAGAAGGGGTTTTGCCGTAGTTAAAAAGAGAAAGCGCTAAATGTCTTCTGAAGAAGCCGGAGGTCATTAAAGGTCACTACTGCCTAAAATATACAAAAACTATAAGAAATGGAATATATCGGATTTGAAAATGGAGAAGTTCCAGTTTAGCTTTAGGCTGCCATGAACCAAGTATTAGTTATTGATTTTTAAATAAGTGTAAATTGAATGCGTTTCTAATCAATAATGAAATATATTATTGGATTTAATAATCTAAAGACCAATAGAAGTGGCAGTCTAGATACGAGAAATCTTCATTTAAGATGCATCCACACATCTACTGGCTGAGAAAGAATCGTCCTTCTAAAGACAAATATACTCCTCAACATTCAAATACCAAAAAGGAACCTCCACGATCTCCATGCCGCACCTGACATTCTGTGCCAGGCATTGCTACCGAGACGGAGACGTGAATGGGGGGGGGGGGGGGGGGCATGGCGTGACATCACGAGGGGACGTGGTGTGACATCATGTCTCTGTCTTGGGAGCAGTGCCCGGCACAGAGACATCTTATCCCCTTTGGATAGGGGATAAGATGTCTAAGACCAGAATACCCCTTTAAAGGGGTAATTTTTTTTCAGTTAAAAATACTGCAGTTGCATATAGCATTTTCTGTCCCAGTTCTGAAAACACCAAGAATCCATTTGTTTTTGTGTGTCTGTGGGTCTCTTTCGTCAGACAATCATTGTGCTTCCATTGCTTTCCCTCAGTTCTTCATCACAGTTCTCCTACTCCTGCCAGTTCTCAGCCCAGAGCTGCTACAGACCTGTATATCTCAATACAACAAATCTGCAAAAGCTGCTGCATTTATTTCCTGCCTTCTCTTCTGCTTGTGACATTGCTTAGCACATTCTGTAAGAACACTGCATTCTTTCTAAATGTCCCAATAAAGATGAATATGTATGTGTGCATATGACAGGGAGAAAGGATGGAGCTGAGTAGCTGCTGAGACAAAACCCACACTGAAAATAAAAAGACTACACAACTTCCTGTCATGGTTAAATGATGAAGCCAGTACAATTAGTGATAACACTTTATTAGTAAGTTACATGTCTTGAGGTGATAGTTTTATTTAAAAAATTTTTAATCAAATGTGTAGTATGAAATCTGCAGCAGATTAAGTACATACATACTTTAAAGGGGTTATCCACCATAAGGTGATTTTAGGACGTACCTGCTAGACATGCTAATGGACATGCTTATTAAGGATCTGTGCTTACCATAATGCTGTCGTTATCTTTTGTGAACTGTGTATTTCTGCCACCCCACCCATTGAAACACAAATGAGCTGCATTCCATTCAAAAGACCATTGTTTTCTAACCAGGGTGCCTACAGCTGTTGCAAAATGATCTCTCTTCCCCTCAGCGATCGCTCCACCAATTGAAGCAGACAGGCTCCCTCTGATCACCTGACTAGTGATGTCAGATCTCGATGCACTGCAACCTGGGAAAACCCAAGACATGAGTCATTTTGTATGCTGTTAAAAATAAATATTGGGGTGAAAACCACAGAAGAATTGTGGTCAAATAAAAAATCCTGAAATACCCGCTTTAATACTATGAGAGTAGCAGCTAAATGGTAGGAAACTTTTATTGAAGACTATTTAGAATGTTGCTTCATTTTGCATTTAAGAAAAAAGACAGCAATTAAATAAAATAAGCACAAAGGTGTCCAATACTTTTTAATCTGCTTTTCATAAAAGTCAAAGCTTTTATTTTCAGGTTTACTGTACTCCAAAAATGAAAACAAAAAAATAAATAAAAATAGTTGGCACACCTTAAATTGTTTTGAAATGGGAATATGTTATCTAGCAATATTGTTGCAGCATCCAGTGTAGTGCAATACTCTAGTACATCTCCCAATATTTTGAGCAGTAATGTTTAAAAATGCTATTTTATTTATCAATATTACAGATTGCATTTGTGTATTGTGTGTTTAGATTTAATTTCTGAATGAACTGACACCACATAATATTCTATATCATAGTGTGACTGTGCAGTGATGCCAGATAGACATTGGCAGGCGTCTCCATTGGTCATAGAACTGTTATTGTACTAATTAAATGAACATATGGATATGTATTGGATTACAGGGAATCACTTATGCCAAGTGTAAAATGACATATTCTTCAATCAGGAAGTTATACGTACTTGATATTATAATATATACAATAATATGTATGGTCTTGGCTGTGAGCTTTATTGTTCTTAATTAGATGTTTATAATCTACATGATAATTATGCAATTATACAGAGAAATACTTGGGAGGTTGCCTGCAGCGGGAATATGATAGATGACTATGAAGAACAGTTCTACTTTTCTTTAGAATTATTTTTCATAAATAAGTCCCACTGGGTTTAATTGAAGAACACAGGAATAGATTGGCCGTTTGGACCTGGGGCAAGTGCAACAGTTTCCCATAAAATCCTATTTTCTCCCTGGTTTATTTGTGGATCAATTTTTCAGTTTTAATGAGAACCATAAACATAAATATTTGTTTTCATGATGACATACAAAAATCTTTCCTCCTGAGAAAGTGATGGAACCTTATTAACCCCTTAAGAACAAAGCCCATTTTTGTGTATTAGTTTTCACATTTTAAGAGACAATTATTGTTCCTTCCACAGGACCATATGAGGGCGAGTTTTTTTTTGAAGGGGACAACTGTACTTTGCAATGACACCTTTCCTTTTACCATAAATTGTGCGGAAAAGCAAAAAAATAAATAAATAAATCAGGGGGAAAATGGTACATTTTACAAAGTACACTTTACAAATACATAGGGGGACATTTATTACTGTTTGCTTATGTATTCCTGTTTTTTTTATTTTAGTTATTTTTTTCTTACTATTTTTTTGCTTATGTGCGACTTATTTATCAACTGCTTTCAGCCTGTTGATAAATTTCGTTCACGTAAGCACTTTTTCTTTTTTTGCTTTAGTAGTGGCTTTTTCTGCTCCATGTCTGAGCTGGAGTAAATTTAGTAGGCTTTTTCATGCGATCCGACTTTCTTGCGACTTTCGCACTTGATAAATCTCTGACCACTGCAAGTCAAAAATCACTTTTTGCTTTGGTAAGCAAGATTTTTATTTTTTGCTTAGGACACTGAACATGTAAAAAGTCGCAGAAAAAAGAGCGTAGTCGCATGTGCGACTTTTTTGCAACAATTTTAAGCAAAAAAAAAAAACCTTCTAAATGCTTTGATAAATGTCCCCCATAGTGTACTGACACAGTACACTTTACAAATACATAGTGTACTGACACAGTAGACTTTACAAATACATAGTGTACTTCCACAGTACACTCTACAAATACATAGTGTACTTACACAGTAGACTTTACAAATACATAGTGTACTTCCACAGTAGACTTTACAAATACATAGTGTACTTACACAGTAGACTTTACAAATACATAGTGTACTTACACAGTACATTCTACAGATACATAGTGTACTTACACAGTACACTTACAAATACATAGTGTACTGACACAGTACAGTTTACAAATACATAGTGTACTTCCACAGTACACTTTACAAATACATAGTGTACTGACACAGTACACTTTACAAATACATAGTGTACTGACACAGTAGACTTTACAAATACATAGTGTACTTACACAGTACACTTTACAAATACATAGTGTACTTCCACAGTAGACTTTACAAATACATAGTGTACTTACACAGTAGACTTTACAAATACATAGTGTACTTACACAGTACATTCTACAGATACATAGTGTACTTACACAGTACACTTTACAAATACATAGTGTACTGACACAGTACAGTTTACAAATACATAGTGTACTTCCACAGTAGACTTTATAAATACATAGTGTACTTACACAGTACATTCTACAGATACATAGTGTACTTACACAGTACACTTTACAAATACATAGGGTACTTCCACAGTAGACTTTACAAATACATAGTGTACTTACACAGTAGACTTTACAAATACATAGTGTACTTCCACAGTAGACTTTACAAATACATAGTGTACTTACACAGTAGACTTTACAAATACATAGTGTACTTACACAGTACATTCTACAGATACATAGTGTACTTACACAGTACACTTTACAAATACATAGTGTACTGACACAGTACAGTTTACAAATACATAGTGTACTTCCACAGTAGACTATAAATACATAGTGTACTTACACAGTACATTCTACAGATACATAGTGTACTTACACAGTACACTTTACAAATACATAGGGTACTTCCACAGTAGACTTTACAAATACATAGTGTACTTACACAGTAGACTTTACAAATACATAGTGTACTTACACAGTACATTCTGCAAATACATAGTGTACTTACACAGTACACTTTACAAATACATAGTGTACTGACACAGTACACTTTACAAATACAAAGTGTACTGACACAGTACACTTTACAAATACATAGTGTACTGACACAGTACACTTTACAAATACATAGTGTACTGACACAGTACACTTTACAAATACATAGTGTACTGACACAGTACACTTTACAAATACATAGTGTACTGACACAGTACACTTTACAAATACATAGTGTACTGACACAGTACACTTTACAAATACATAGTGTACTGACACAGTACACTACAGATACATAGTGTACTTACACAGTAGACTTTACAAATACATAGTGTACTGACACAGTACACTTTACAAATACATAGTGTACTGACACAGTAGACTTTACAAATACATAGTGTACTTACACAGTACACTCTACAAATACATAGTGTACTTACACAGTAGACTTTACAAATACATAGTGTACTGACACAGTAGACTTTACAAATACATAGTGTACTGACACAGTACACTTTACAAATACATAGTGAACTTACACAGTACACTTTACAAATACATAGTGTACTGACACAGTAGACTTTACAAATACATAGTGTACTGACACAGTACACTCTACAAATACATAGTGTACTTACACAGTACAGTTTACAAATACATAGTGTACTTACACAGTACACTTTACAAATACATAGTGTACTGACACAGTAGACTTTACAAATACATAGTGTACTGACACAGTAGACTTTACAAATACATAGTGTACTTACACAGTACACTCTACAAATACATAGTGTACTTACACAGTACAGTTTACAAATACATAGTGTACTGACACAGTACAGTTTACAAATACATAGTGTACTTACACAGTACACTTTACAAATACATAGTGTACTGACACAGTACAGTTTACAAATACATAGTGTACTTACACAGTACACTTTACAAATACATAGTGTACTGACACAGTACACTTTACAAATACATAGTGTACTTACACAGTACACTCTACAAATACATAGTGTACTTACACAGTACAGTTTACAAATACATAGTGTACTGACACAGTACACTTTACAAATACATAGTGTACTGACACAGTACAGTTTACAAATACATAGTGTACTTCCACAGTAGACTTTATAAATACATAGTGTACTTACACAGTACATTCTACAGATACATAGTGTACTTACACAGTACACTTTACAAATACATAGGGTACTTCCACAGTAGACTTTACAAATACATAGTGTACTTACACAGTAGACTTTACAAATACATAGTGTACTTCCACAGTAGACTTTACAAATACATAGTGTACTTACACAGTAGACTTTACAAATACATAGTGTACTTACACAGTACATTCTACAGATACATAGTGTACTTACACAGTACACTTTACAAATACATAGTGTACTGACACAGTACAGTTTACAAATACATAGTGTACTTCCACAGTAGACTATAAATACATAGTGTACTTACACAGTACATTCTACAGATACATAGTGTACTTACACAGTACACTTTACAAATACATAGGGTACTTCCACAGTAGACTTTACAAATACATAGTGTACTTACACAGTAGACTTTACAAATACATAGTGTACTTACACAGTACATTCTGCAAATACATAGTGTACTTACACAGTACACTTTACAAATACATAGTGTACTGACACAGTACACTTTACAAATACAAAGTGTACTGACACAGTACACTTTACAAATACATAGTGTACTGACACAGTACACTTTACAAATACATAGTGTACTGACACAGTACACTTTACAAATACATAGTGTACTGACACAGTACACTTTACAAATACATAGTGTACTGACACAGTACACTTTACAAATACATAGTGTACTGACACAGTACACTTTACAAATACATAGTGTACTGACACAGTACACTACAGATACATAGTGTACTTACACAGTAGACTTTACAAATACATAGTGTACTGACACAGTACACTTTACAAATACATAGTGTACTGACACAGTAGACTTTACAAATACATAGTGTACTTACACAGTACACTCTACAAATACATAGTGTACTTACACAGTAGACTTTACAAATACATAGTGTACTGACACAGTAGACTTTACAAATACATAGTGTACTGACACAGTACACTTTACAAATACATAGTGAACTTACACAGTACACTTTACAAATACATAGTGTACTGACACAGTAGACTTTACAAATACATAGTGTACTGACACAGTACACTCTACAAATACATAGTGTACTTACACAGTACAGTTTACAAATACATAGTGTACTTACACAGTACACTTTACAAATACATAGTGTACTGACACAGTAGACTTTACAAATACATAGTGTACTGACACAGTAGACTTTACAAATACATAGTGTACTTACACAGTACACTCTACAAATACATAGTGTACTTACACAGTACAGTTTACAAATACATAGTGTACTGACACAGTACAGTTTACAAATACATAGTGTACTTACACAGTACACTTTACAAATACATAGTGTACTGACACAGTACAGTTTACAAATACATAGTGTACTTACACAGTACACTTTACAAATACATAGTGTACTGACACAGTACACTTTACAAATACATAGTGTACTTACACAGTACACTCTACAAATACATAGTGTACTTACACAGTACAGTTTACAAATACATAGTGTACTGACACAGTACACTTTACAAATACATAGTGTACTGACACAGTACAGTTTACAAATACATAGTGTACTTCCACAGTAGACTTTATAAATACATAGTGTACTTACACAGTACATTCTACAGATACATAGTGTACTTACACAGTACACTTTACAAATACATAGGGTACTTCCACAGTAGACTTTACAAATACATAGTGTACTTACACAGTAGACTTTACAAATACATAGTGTACTTCCACAGTAGACTTTACAAATACATAGTGTACTTACACAGTAGACTTTACAAATACATAGTGTACTTACACAGTACATTCTACAGATACATAGTGTACTTACACAGTACACTTTACAAATACATAGTGTACTGACACAGTACAGTTTACAAATACATAGTGTACTTCCACAGTAGACTATAAATACATAGTGTACTTACACAGTACATTCTACAGATACATAGTGTACTTACACAGTACACTTTACAAATACATAGGGTACTTCCACAGTAGACTTTACAAATACATAGTGTACTTACACAGTAGACTTTACAAATACATAGTGTACTTACACAGTACATTCTGCAAATACATAGTGTACTTACACAGTACACTTTACAAATACATAGTGTACTGACACAGTACACTTTACAAATACAAAGTGTACTGACACAGTACACTTTACAAATACATAGTGTACTGACACAGTACACTTTACAAATACATAGTGTACTGACACAGTACACTTTACAAATACATAGTGTACTGACACAGTACACTTTACAAATACATAGTGTACTGACACAGTACACTTTACAAATACATAGTGTACTGACACAGTACACTTTACAAATACATAGTGTACTGACACAGTACACTACAGATACATAGTGTACTTACACAGTAGACTTTACAAATACATAGTGTACTGACACAGTACACTTTACAAATACATAGTGTACTGACACAGTAGACTTTACAAATACATAGTGTACTTACACAGTACACTCTACAAATACATAGTGTACTTACACAGTAGACTTTACAAATACATAGTGTACTGACACAGTAGACTTTACAAATACATAGTGTACTGACACAGTACACTTTACAAATACATAGTGAACTTACACAGTACACTTTACAAATACATAGTGTACTGACACAGTAGACTTTACAAATACATAGTGTACTGACACAGTACACTCTACAAATACATAGTGTACTTACACAGTACAGTTTACAAATACATAGTGTACTTACACAGTACACTTTACAAATACATAGTGTACTGACACAGTAGACTTTACAAATAC
The DNA here is from genome assembly GCF_029499605.1 of Hyla sarda. Classification (NCBI taxonomy): domain Eukaryota; kingdom Metazoa; phylum Chordata; class Amphibia; order Anura; family Hylidae; genus Hyla; species Hyla sarda. The sequence goes on along the minus strand of NW_026609638.1, from coordinate 9,182 downwards.
ATAGTGTACTGACACAGTAGACTTTACAAATACATAGTGTACTTACACAGTACACTCTACAAATACATAGTGTACTTACACAGTACAGTTTACAAATACATAGTGTACTGACACAGTACAGTTTACAAATACATAGTGTACTTACACAGTACACTTTACAAATACATAGTGTACTGACACAGTACAGTTTACAAATACATAGTGTACTTACACAGTACACTTTACAAATACATAGTGTACTGACACAGTAGACTTTACAAATACATAGTGTACTTACACAGTACACTCTACAAATACATAGTGTACTTACACAGTACAGTTTACAAATACATAGTGTACTGACACAGTACACTTTACAAATACATAGTGTACTGACACAGTACAGTTTACAAATACATAGTGTACTGACACAGTAGACTTTACAAATACATAGTGTACTTACACAGTACGGTAAAACTGACATGTCATTTTTATTCTGTGGGACAATATGACTAAAATTACTCATTATCCTATTCTAACCCCTGTGACTTAATGGGACTATATAAGGGCTATTTGTAGTTTTTAATGCTACCATTTTTGTACTGATGGAATTTTATCTTCACGGAAGCTAAAGCTGAAGGGGAAAACATTTTTTTTTAAATTACTTTTATTTAAAAAATCTTCCATCACTTATCATCTGCTGTATGCTCCAGAAGAAGTTATGTAGTTAGTCTGACCGCAGTGCTCTCTGCTGCCACCTCTGTCCGGGTCAGGAACTGTCCAGATTAGGAGAGGTTTGCTATGAGGATTTGCTCATTTTCCATTGGAGTACCCCTTTTTTCCCATTGGAGTACCCCTTTAATGGGAGCTGCAGTAACCCATCACAGCCACTAGACAATGAACAGAGCCGAGGCTTTCAACTTTGTTCACAGTGCACATCTGAGGATTGGTGGAGGTGTTGAGTGTTAATAACCTAGTGGTCAGATTCTGATGGCTTAACATGAGAATAGACTATTGGTTAAAAAGTCCCAGATAACCCCCAATATACATTGGAGCCATAAAAATGTCATCTTCTACCTATAGTCCATTATTTTCTGAGCTAGTTTCCCCTTCCTTACGAAAACTAAAGGACCCATTAGAATCTTACAAATCTATTCCTGCCCTGTTACTTGCTTGGCCCAATAGACTCTTTTGTCAGTTTTAACCAGATTGACTTAACTGTTTCCAACTAGATTCTGTTTTTTGGGCTTTATGGGCTCTTATGGGCTTGACCTTGCATTCAAAGACTCTACGTTCAGACACATTACTGATCTATTCGGTCCTAATAGCTGTAAAGTTCTACTCTATACATGTATTTTTAATAGAAAGAAATGGAGTTGTCCAGAGCAGGATGTCAAGCAATACGATTTTTATTCAGCGGAACCGTGGGTGATGACAAGGTGACGCGTTTCAGCCGCACTCAGCAGCCTTAGTCATGACTAAGGCTGCTGAGTGCGGCTGAAACGCGTCACCTTGTCATCACCCACGGTTACCGCTGAATAAAAATCGTATTGCTTGACATCCTGCTCTGGACAACTCCATTTCTTTCTATTGTCATATGGACTGAGGTTCGGTCCGGTCCGTGAGCAGGAGGGGCGATCGAGTGAGCTGTGCCGCACCTGTTGTACCTAATGTATTTTTAATATATATATATATATCTCAAAAAATATGATTCAAGTTATTTAACCTGAATGATGAAAAAATATCCAAAATTGTCTTCTTCATTATTCAGACATTTGCGCTAATTCTGAGTTTGTTTTTCTGTTTCCTTTTACTTCGTCCCAAAAACATACTTTGAGACTACTTTCACTCCGCTCCATTGTGAAGCCATGATGTTTTTATGTGCAGGAGGCAATTACTCTGCTATTGTAGCTACAGCGTGCCAATAAAATATATTGTAAAGGTGAGTGCTACCAATCCATGATCTATGATGGTTTCTAAGTGTTTCATGGTAGTGCTGTTTTATTGCTCTTTTTATGTTGTCATGATTTCTTTGATCCACAGCTTTGTGAGTAAATGTTTGTTAACAAGAATCACTGCACCATACTACTTTACTGTTGTATATAAATCAAGTCGACTTAGTTCACTTGCGTATAGAAATTGCAATTTATTGTCATTTATGTCCTATAACTATTGCTGCTAGCTGAATTAAGTTTCCAAATAAAACTTTATTTGAATAACTTTCTCCTCCTTGAATCCAGCGTTAACTTTTTTTTTTTACTCATTGAACTTGTAATTAATTACATTTCTGTAACCTTTGTAGGTATCTGAAAGTATCCAAACATCTATTGTTGTATCATGAATTCATTATCAGAATTTGACTTAAAGTGGTACTCCGGCAGAAAACATGAAATTTTTATTTTTTATCAACTGGTGCCAGAAAGTTAAACAGATTTGTAAATCACTTCTATTTAAAAATATTAATCCTTCCAGTACTTATCAGCTGCTGTATGCTCCACGGGAAGTTCTTTTCTTTTAGAATTTATTTTCTGTCTGACCACAGTACTGACACCTCTGTCCATGTCAGGAACTGTCCAGAGCAGGAGAGGTTTGCTATGGGGATTTGCTCCTAATAGAAGTAATTTACAAACCTGTTTAACTTTCTGGCACCTGTTGATTTAAAAAAAAAAAATGTTTTCCACCGGAGTACCCCTTTAACTTAGCATCTGTTGTTACATTGTCATTTGTTTCCTCATCTGGTGACATTAACCATGCGCACCATAGAATGAGTTGGAATGCTGTGCCCCACACCACGGTAATGGAATATTCCACAGAAACACAGAGCAGTAATATATGTGTTCCCATATAATCTCATTTTCCCCCATTTACAAATAATCACTTTATTGTGTATGTTCGGTATTACATTCCCAGATGGAAATTCTATTGTATATAGTCTACTTAGTGATATAAGACTATATACAATAGTATTTCCACCTGGGAATTTTAATACTGCACACACAATAAAGTGTTTATTTGTAAATGGGGGCTATGTGAAAAGGAAATTATATGTAACTGTGTATATATGTATATATATATATATATATATATATATATATATATATATATATATGTGTGTGTGTGTAATTGTCTGGCAATGTAGGAAGATTGGATACTGATGAATGTTCTAGCTATAAGTTATACTGTTTTCAATTTGTGTTACTTCTAGAAAGCCAATAGTATCTGTCACAGCTTGATTTTATGCAAAGTAGCACTCCCTCAAAGTAGGAGCTTGCTCGCTGGAGCCACCTATTGGAATGTGACTTCCCTTCAAGTCATTGTTTGACTCATTCAAGAGCCTTTGAAACTGACTGGGGATTTTATTGAACAAGCCAAAATCCCTCCTAGAATAGAGAGTTATTCATCTGTAGATCCCAAAATAGCTATTTACAGATGGGCAATTCATCTTTCTGGGAGAGTTCTGGCTTGGTTTATTAAAATCCCCAGTCAGTTTCAAATTATCTTAAAGGGGTACTAAATATCATTCATTAGCTATATAGAGCATTTTCCCTCTTTCAGCTGTCACTTACATGCAGAGAGTGAGGGAAATACGCCATTATCAGATTCACCTGGTCTTTGTGCAAAGCCCTCACTAAGAGTAGCCCCCACCCTCATGGAAGACAAACTCCATGTAATTTCTGTCTGGTCTAGGGCTCTGGCTTCACAGCCACACCTCCCCCTCCCCTCCCTGTGTGAGGATCTTGCCGGCAGAGCATCTCCTGTGAAGATTCTCAATCACACCTCAGCACATACCACTGCTCTTTGCCTGCTGTAGATCTAATCACTGACTGCTATCATTCAGAGCATAACATGATTTATTGCTGGGGGGGGGATCATTTGAAAGAAAAGACATGTAGTGTGCTGCTAACTGTGTTTACAACAACACAGCATGCACACAGCATGGCAGCCAGTACTGCTGGGAGTTGTAGTCTGGGCTGTAAGCAAGGAAAAAGGATCTTCAGGAGACAACAGGGGCCACAGGAGCTGTCAAAATCACATGGATAACTACAGGAGACACAGGTATTGGGGTGGCTTTGGGGTATTTTTCTTTTTCTTAACTTCTCCAGAGCACCCCTTTACATGAATCAATGACTTGAAGTGAAGCTACATTCCAACAAGTGGCCCCAGAGAGCAAGTTTTTTCTTTCCTTGAATGCTATTCTGCATATATACATATTTTTTCCCAAGATTGCATTGGAGCAAGTATGGCCTATAAGTCTCTATGCAACTATTTGGCACTCTCTTTAAGGAGAATCCATACCCATTACGCTGGATTTTACTGACACTATGAAATGATGATGGTTTGCAATGTTGGCATGGGAATTTTTTATTTCCTCTGCCCTATCTTTTAGTTCTTAGAGAACAAAGCTACTACCAAAGAGTCTGACAATAACTTACCACTCCTCTCTCCATGCAAAATGCATGTACACTTAGCTGAGCCAAAAGTCTGTGTATATGGAGGGATTGGGAGAGAAAGCTGTCAACAAATAGCTATCCTAAGTGTTTAGGTGGCTTTAGTCTATACTCCAGAAAACATCTTATCCCCTATCATCCCCTGGTCATCTGGTGCATGGAGCAAACTCTGTTCTTTGTCAAATGACTGGCGACTACAGCCGCCACACCCCCTCCATTCATGTCTATGGGAGGAGACCTGACAACTACATACTAGCCTTCACATCCCCTCCCATAGACATGGATGGGAGGGAATGAAATTCCTTGTTCCATACGACAACCCAGTGGCGGGACCCCCATTTATCAGACATCTTATCCCCTATCCTTTGGATAGGAAATAAGATGTTTTCCAGCAGACTACCCCTTGAGGCTAAGTTTCTACTTGTTTTATTTATTTATTTATTTTTTGGGGGGGAACGACAATTCTGCCACATGGCGTTTTTTTGGGCAAAAAACACTGCGGCCAGATGTTAGCTGTAAATCAATGAGGAATAGCTAAATTATTTTTCCACGTGGCGCTTTTCAGTTTGGTGTTTTTAAAATCCTTTTGGCATTTTTTTCACTCTTCTTTGGCGTTATTCAGCTCCTTGCCGGTTTTGCTAAATCGCAGCATGTTGAGCCACTGGTGTTTTTTTCCCTGAAATAGTGGCATTTTTCTCCCATATTAGTCTATGGGAGTAAAAAAAACACCAAGAAAAACACCATGTGGGTTTTAACTTTGCCAGTTTTTCAGGCGGTTTTTATTCTCTTTTCAACTTTAGCGATGCAAAAAAGTGATGGATATACCATTTTTGATAACATTTCGTAGGGTATCATAAAAAAAAATAATAAAAAAGATACAGTAGTGATGGAAAAAATTTTATTTAACGAAATTTATCTTTTTTATAACAAATTGTTTATACATTTACAGGGATCAATTTATGTGGGCGGGCAGGGCAAATATAACTGACAATAAAAATGTAGTGTGTGTGTGTTTTTCACTTTTTATTCTTTATTTTTAAGGTGGTACTACTACTCCCAGCATGGAACACACACTGTTCCATGATGGGAGTAGTAGTACCTGTACTAATTGACAGACCGCCCTTGGGTCCGTTGTGATCCTTCTGTATAATGTATAGATGCGGCCAGCCGCTATTCTATGATCCCCTGCACTGACGTATATATACACCTATTCATATTTCCCGCAGAGAGCTGTGATTGGTCAGATGGTCCAGCCAATCACAACTCTCTGTGGGAAATATGAATAGGTGTGGATATACGTCAGTGCAGGGGACCATAGAAGAGCGGCCGCATCTATATATTATACAGGAGGATCGCAGCGGGTGTCAGGAGTGACATCCGCTGGGATCTTTCCTTAACTGCAGGTACTACAGCTCCCAACATGGAGCAGAACGTGCTCCATGATGGGAGTAGTAATACCTGCAGTTAAGGAAAGATCACAGCGGGTATCACTCCTGACATCCACTGTGATCGTCCTTTCTATTGCAGAGATGCAGAGCGGCTCTATAAATCGCTCGTATTTCTGCACTATGCTCCGGCCAGTGATACGAATAGAACATCACTCATTCATATTTCCCTCTGAGAGCTGTGATTGGCTGCAACCATCCGGACAATCAGCACTCTGGGTGGAAAATATGAATGAGTGATGTTCTACTCACATCATTGCCCGGAGTATAGTGCAGAGAAGCGAGCGCTGTATAGAGCCGCTCCACATCTCTGCTATATTATGGACGATCACATTGGGCGATATGTCTATTAGTACAGGTACTACTACTCCCATCATGGAACAGTCTGTTCCATCCTGGGGGTAATAGTACTACAAAAAAATGTCAAAAAAGAGAGAAAAAAAAAAGTGAAACACGCACACACGTTATTAAAAATGAATTAAAATTTTCTTATAAAAAATATAAATTTAGTTAAATAAATTTTTTCCATTACTACTGCATCCTTTTTTATTTTTTTATTTTGGTACTCAACAAATTTTGGGTACCAAATAAAAAAACGCCAAAGGGGCCAAAAATGCAATTTTCACACAAATGAAAAAGCGCCAGATAAAATGCAATTTTTCAAACCAAAAAAACGCAGGACAAAAAGACAAGTAGAAACTTACCCTTAACCTGTTAACAGTGTACGGCGCTGGCTCGCCACTCGAGCCCACGCCATACCGGCCGGCACCCAGCTGATTCCTGTAGCTGAGGGCTGCCGTTAATAGCTGGCGTGCAGCTATTAACCCTTCTAGAACTTTGGCAGCGGCGTCTAAAGGGACCTTTAACTAGTCCCTGGTGGTCCAGTGGGGTGGATTGCCCCCTGCAGTGAGATCGCGGGGGGTGGGGGTGGGGGAAGCCATCCATCGTGGAGGTAGCCGCAGAGCACACAGATCAATGTAGTTCTATGGAACTACATTGATCTGTATGAGGAATCTACTGAAAAGGGGGATTTACCAAGACCGACATTATTAAAGTAAACCCCTTCCTGTGCAGAAGTTCACTGGATTTATCAAGGGGTACAACAGCATGGATGATCATCCTCTTGGCAGCGCTTTCATTTTCATTATTTGAGCGTAGGATATTCAGATAAAAAATTATGAGAAATACTTTTCTAGAAGAGGGTTCCTCTCACAGGAGACAGACAGTATATAGTATATAGGATACCAGAAAATCAGGTCTTCTCAAAGAAGTGGTCTTTCAGAGAGACAGTATAGCAGTGTTTTGCAGTCAGTGTACCTCCAGCCTTCAGCTGTCTGGGCATGCTGGGAGTTATAGTTTTTCAACAGCTGGAGGCACACTAGTCCGAAAACAGTGCAGTATAGTAAACATGAAAAATAAAGTTACTTATACTTAAAGGTCCTGTTAGATGGGGAAGAGCAGGCCCAGATAATGAGCATCAACGTCTATGATCACTGCTTGTTGACTGAGCCTTCAGGCTGTGTTCACACTTTATGGCTAATTAGCGATGGCAACTAATTATTGCATGCATTTTTGCTGCAAATGGCTGAAAATGCAGTAAAAAATATCATGGATATAACCGCTATTATTTTTTGTTTGTTACCAAAATTCTAGTCATCAGTGGTAAAACACGGCAATAAGTTGCGTATTTCATGCTGCGGATGCGCTGATGGCAGTCGAGAGCGGGCTCCCTGCTCTAGCCCTTTGTGTCCGCTCATAGTGGAAATTGACCGATACAAGTGAACACATGGCGCTACCCGGCCGCAGCAGGGAGCTAGCTCTTGTGACGGTCATCGCCGCTTCTGCAGCATGAAATACGCTTCAGATGCCCTACATGTGACCCTACCCTTATACTGAGATCTTTCCATATAGTCTGCTGTAATCCTAAATGAAGATCTTGCCACATGTTATGATATCACATGGTTCAAAGATTTTCTATTCATAGTACTGAACTAGCGCTACTCTAAGACATTAACACATATAATCAGCTTTATTCACATTACCCACACAAATCCGCTGATTCTGTAACGGAAATCAATAAAACAACTGAGGGCATATGCCACTGGCAAGGATCCCATCTCAAAAATGTATGTCAAGCAAGGAAAATTTATAAATTGATGGATGATACTTTTTCGTCCGGTTTCCTGGTTGTGTCCTACAGGTCTACAAGGAATAGCACTTATCAACATACAGCAGGAATAGAACAGCGCTGGACACCTGCTGTATGTTGAGAAGTGCTATTCCTGGTTGATCGTGATTACTTAGGGCAGGAAGGCTGCAGTTCACACCAATACCATCACTTATACACATCAGTACCATTGTTTGTGTATGGGTTACACAACCCAATGTGGTTAGCGAATTCATTTTACTCTGCGGTACTTCACATGGAGAAGCTTTTGTTCCTTATCTCCCCTAGAGATCTGTCACCTAGAAAATGGATATGAAACCATTGGCACTGATATATATATACAACAGGTCCAAATATGCAGAATGTAAATCAATCACAAATCCATACCATAATGATCACACCGAGGCAACAAATCTATAGCATTCACAGCCATTCTGACACAAAAGTATTTATGATTTTTTATGCTCAACACTGCAGCCCTAGGCACAGGCCCATTGGTGCATAATGACAAATTCAGCCCCCATATACCATCTTTTATGTGTGTCTTTATTTATCATTTATTTCTTTTGCGTCTGTTGTAATGTCATAGAGGCAGGACCTAGAGTCTGCTGTGTCCTAGGGCCGCTACGTCTCTGTGCTCTCCTTGATAGACTTACAAACCCGAGCCCTTGTCAGATGCTGCACTTGTGCTGTTGTTTCACCTAAAGTGAGGGTCAAACTCACCAGACCTGCATCTTCAGAGATAGAGGTAAATAATTCACTCCCCGCTGTCATTCTATTAGGCCGGCTTCACACTATGGAATTTTCGAGCAGAATTCCATTTGAAATTCCGCTTAGAAATTTTGCAGAGGCCTTTTTGAAAAATTTAAGACGCAATCTGATTGGTTGTTATGGGCAACCCAGCAACTTTTCCTCTGGACAAGTTTTGATAAATCTCCCCCTATAGGTTTTTACAAGACTTTCTGCCACAGTTTGTTTTCTTTTGTAGGTTTTTGTTTCCAATATTGCGTTAGGCAGATTCTTTATGGTCCTTACTATAAGCTTGGGATACAGTATAGGATGTAGCACTGTAGTTTTGCTCCCTCTCCCATACATAGCTACTTATTACACTGTATCTATGGTTGTATGGTAACGGGGTGTGAT
>NW_026609637.1:0-27377 GCF_029499605.1 Hyla sarda | reverse complement strand
GTAAACAACAACAACCCAGCTTTGTTGTGTATGTAACCATAGGGATTTGTGATGTCACCTAGAACCTTCACAGCAGCGACAGCTTTATGAGGAGCATCAGCACTGCTCTGCCTGAGCAGAACCATCACCGCCATAGGTTGTCAAATAACCCGGATTTAACCCACACAGGTAAGTCCAATGGGGTGCAGGCATGTCCTCTATGCTTACAGCTTCCCGTGGGTGTTGGTTTGATACCGTTTGGGGACAGCCAAGGAGGCATCTGCAGGCAACAAAGGTAGGTGTGTGCTTGTGTGTGTGTTTCCTATGCAGATCCTAAGCCCAGTGTCACATGCAAGTAGGAGGAGTAAGAAGGGTTCCTGGCAAATCCGGGTTATGGATTGCATTTAAAAAGGCCCCGTGGGAGTGCAATGGGCCCCTGTCTTGCTGCTTAGCAATAATGGTATGGGTTTAGGTTCTGCTGTGTGTACTGGTGGTTGACTGCCCCCCAGCCCAGAGTGTGCATGGAAAATTGTCTGGCAGCCTCCCTGACAGCAAGCAGTGATAGTGCCCATGAAGGGGACCTTGTTGGGCCCGCCCCTTTCACGGTTATCGCTTCTCGGCCTTTTGGCTAAGATCAAGTGTAGTATCTGTTCTTATCAGTTTAATATCTGATACGTCCCCTATCTGGGGACCATATATTAAATGGATTTTTGAGAACGGGGGCCGATTTCGAAGCTTGCTTCCGTCGCCCTATGCATTGACCCGATATGGCAGTATCTTCGGGTACAGTGCACCACCCCCTTACAGGGTTAAAAAGAAAGATTCCTACTTTCATTGCTACCTGCTTGCTGGCTAGCCAGCTAGCCAGCCCTGTGGGCCTTGCTGCTGCTGCAGCCAAAAAACAAAAGGTGGTGCTGCTGCTGCTTCTGCTGCTTCTGCTTCTGCTTGTGTCTGGCCCCTGTTGGAGCGTCCAGGCACAGGACTTCTGCTGCTGCTGACTAAATGGCCTCCTTAATTGGATCATTTGAGTAGCCAGCACACCTGTGCAGGTAGGGCATGACATGATAGGCAGCTGCCTTGATAGCGGGTGGGTGCTGAATGTTCCTAATTGACAAAATAAGATTAATGCTTATGAAGAAATATAAAATCTCATCCCTTCCCCAATATCGCGCCACACCCCTACCCCTTAATTCCCTGGTTGAACGTGATGGACATATGTCTTTTTTCGACCGTACTAACTATGTAACTATGTAACATAACATGGGGGGGGGGGGGGGGGGGGGTCTCCTGGCTGTTCACACAGGTGTGTCATTGCTGTACATTGACCATGCATTGCTTCTGTGGTATTGCAAAGGCAAAGACAAATGCTTCCAGCCATCCATTGCACTAATGGATTGGTCATCAGCTGGCTGTCTATGTCCCGCATCAATATAGACCAAAGTACAGAGGGTTAGGCTATGCTATTGTGCACCTACCTGATGCATCAGAAGGTGCGAGGCCCTTGCTAAATTCTGTGCACAGACTTTGAGATCTATGCTTTAGACTGTATCTAAACCTGCTCCAACATGGACTGACATTCTGGCCTACTTTCAGCCGATGCGACTTGTCTGTCGCTGAACAGTCGCTTTTTATGTATTCAGCACCTATGTATAATGTTGTAAAAATGCTCTAGAAGCTAAAGTCGCAGAAATGTCACACATATTTGGCCTGCAACTTTCTGTGCGACAAATTCAGACAGGAAAAATCAGTATAAATCCTTAGAAAATTATCCCCCAGTGTCTCCATCTGCTGGCGGTATTGAATAAGCATTGCTGCACTGATGGGGTATGCATTAGACGAAAAAAAAGAAGAAAAAGAAGAATAATACGCCCAGAAAAGAGGCGAAAAGGAGAAAAACGTAAAAAAACGTGAAAAAAAAGTAAGAGGAAGAGAAGGGAAAAAAAGGTGGAAATGGGTTTAAAAGTGATTTCGGCGGAGAAATATATATATATATATATATATATATATATATATATATATATATATATGCGCACACACACACATAGATATAAACGTATTCTCCGTTGAGATATTGCAGCCGCTGCTGTGTCCAGGCCCAGGAGCCTTAGCACTGTGCTGTGATGTCACTCAATACCACTGACATCACTAGGTGTAAACAACATCTCTCCTTTGCTGTGTATGTGACTATGGAGCTGTTTGGTGATGTCGTCTATTACGGCCTTCATAGAAGCAACAGGAGATTGTTGCATCCATCTTGAACCCTCAGAACTACAGTGCTATGATGTCACTCACTTCCACAGGCCTTGCAGAGTGTAAACAACAACAACCCAGCTTTGTTGTGTATGTAACCATAGGGATTTGTGATGTCACCTAGAACCTTCACAGCAGCGACAGCTTTATGAGGAGCATCAGCACTGCTCTGCCTGAGCAGAACCATCACCGCCATAGGTTGTCAAATAACCCGGATTTAACCCACACAGGTAAGTCCAATGGGGTGCAGGCATGTCCTCTATGCTTACAGCTTCCCGTGGGTGTTGGTTTGATACCGTTTGGGGACAGCCAAGGAGGCATCTGCAGGCAACAAAGGTAGGTGTGTGCTTGTGTGTGTGTTTCCTATGCAGATCCTAAGCCCAGTGTCACATGCAAGTAGGAGGAGTAAGAAGGGTTCCTGGCAAATCCGGGTTATGGATTGCATTTAAAAAGGCCCCGTGGGAGTGCAATGGGCCCCTGTCTTGCTGCTTAGCAATAATGGTATGGGTTTAGGTTCTGCTGTGTGTACTGGTGGTTGACTGCCCCCCAGCCCAGAGTGTGCATGGAAAATTGTCTGGCAGCCTCCCTGACAGCAAGCAGTGATAGTGCCCATGAAGGGGACCTTGTTGGGCCCGCCCCTTTCACGGTTATCGCTTCTCGGCCTTTTGGCTAGATCAAGTGTCTGGTCAGGAGGATCCTGGGAGTTTGTCCTACCTTTTCCAAGGGGGGCTGCTACGAGGAACCGAAAAGGCGATCGACAAGATGGGTGTTCGCATCCGTTACCTTACATCCGGTGAAACGCGGATTCGTTTTTCCTTTCGCTTTGATGTTGATGAAGACAAGCAAGAACTCGTCCAACTTTCTTATTTTGTGAAAGAAACTCTCTACAAGCTTCTTGGGGTGAAGAAAGAGAACATCGTCTGTCTCAGAGATCCTCGGAAGGGCAGCTTCATCCTAACTCTGGACTCTGCTTATGCATGCCAGAATCTTTTTGAGAAGCTGAAAAGCAATCAAGACCTTGCTGAGCTTGATGGGATCACGGTCACAGTGTTGTATACTGGAGGCGATATTCCTCTAGTTGTGTGTATGCACAATCCCTTTGTGACTGTGTCCCATATTGAGCTCTTTTTGGGGAAATACTGCAGTTCTGTTAAGTATTCCCATAAGGTGATGAATTCAGAAGACCTATGGACGGGGAAACATAAGTTTTTTGTGAAAATGAAGGAGGATGCTACTGGCATTGGAGGGTTGTGTCATCCACCCTCCAACTTTTCTATCGGTCGGGATAAGGGCTATTTGTTTTATCCCGAGATGCCTACTTTTTGTAGGAAATGTAAGAAATTCGGACATACTATGGAAGTTTGCACGGACACTACAGTTCGCTGTGGTCGGTGCAATCAAGAAGGCCATGTTTCTAAGGACTGTGCTAAAATCGTCTGCAACATTTGTGGTGAAGAAGGCCATGCCTTTAAAGATTGCAGTCTCCGTTCCAGTGTAGCTAGATCGTGGGCTGACCGTGTAGCGGGGAGAGTGGGTGTAGTGCAAGCTGAAGTACCACCTGCGAAAGCACCCCAGCGGTCTGAGGCGCCTTCAGAAAAGCCGGCTGTAACTTCTCATGTCGTGGCGGAGCTTATGGACCTTTCTGCTGTGCCTGAGACAGAGGGGAGACCTTCTGTGGAGGGTTCTAGTGGTGGAGGGTCACTAGTGAGCAGTGAAGCCATGGAGGTTGGCGTGAAGGAGATCAAGCGGAAGAAGGAACTTGGAGATGAGCCACAACTTGGCATTAAACGGCCTGTCAAAAAAAGCTCAGACGAATGTGAGGACAGTCAACATGCATGGAGGCCTTCTATAAGATCAGCGTCCGATCCAAAAAATATCAAAGAGTTCGAAAGCCCGGAGTCACCTGTGGGTTTCATATCGGACTCAAACTCCAGTAGCGAATAGCTTCCTTAAAGTGCTCCTCTCTTAATGTGAGAGGTCTAAAGAGCCCTACGAGAAGGGCTGCTTTGTTTAGTTTTTTAGAGACCTTGGACTGTTCTCTGTTCTTTTTACAAGAATGTGGAATTGAACATAGTCCAAATTATGAGGACCTTTGTCGTAGCTGGACTTTGGGACCATCGGTCTGGTCGGGTGACAATCTGAACAGATCTTCAGGTGTTGGGATCTTGTTTAGAGGTTCAGATGTACAAGTTTTGTCCTTCTTAGAAATTATACCTGGTAGAGCGCTATTAGTTAATATTAAGTACAATGGCTCAGAGATTAAGCTTTTTAACATCTATGCTTCTCCTGAAAAAAATGAGAGAGCCGACTTGATTAATGATATTCAGGCTTTTATCCCAGGTTCAACACCTATTTTAATGGCTGGAGATTTTAATTGTTGTATGAGTGGTGATCATCGTGAGAGTGGAAGTGTGCATGTCAGAGTGGATAAAACAGAGAAACAGATTAAGAGTATGACTGAGGATTTTAACTTTACCGATGTCTGGAGGAGAAAATACCCAGACGACCCTGGTTACACATGGGAAAATAATGTCTGCAAATCCAGGATTGATTTTATTTTTTTATCGGAAAGTTTTAATCTAGTTGAGGTTTCTCTTTTATCGAATATTTTCTCTGATCATAAGTTATTACATGCACATGTCACTTTACCTGGCCTAGAGAAAGGCAGAGGCGTTTGGAAGCTCAACACTACTTTATTAGAGGACATGAAAACAAAAAATGATTTTATTGCTGCTTATAACAAATGGAGATTGCGTCAATCCCAATATAAAAATATTTTGGATTGGTGGGAGGATGTTAAAAAGTGGACTAAACTGTTTTTTATCCGTGTGGGCATCCAAAAGGCTAAGGAGAAAAAGTTATGGTTGTTTAAAATGTTAAACACTAAAATCCAAACATATTATAAACTAAAGCAAGCCGGGCTTGAGATGGATGATGTTATTGCTCAGACAAAGAATGAAATAAAAAATGCCATTAGTCAAAAAGGAAAAGAAATGATTTTTAACAGCAAGGTGCAATGTCTGGAGAATGATGAAAAGTGTTCGAGATTCTTTTTTAAGAAGGTGGTGGGAAAGAAAGAAATGATATCTGTAATAGAAGGGAAGATAACTAATGAAGAGATGTTGCGAGAAGCACAAGTATTTTATCAGGAGCTTTTTAATAAAAAAGATATTGATATTTCCTTTACTAATGATGTTTTAGATACCTTGGATTCAAAACTTGACAAAACTGACCAAGAGAGCCTTTGTGATGAAATCTTTTTACCTGAACTTTTAAGCACTTTTAAGAGTTTTTTAAATGGTAAAACACCTGGTTCGGATGGGTTGCCAGTTGAATTTTATCTGTGTTTTTGGTCCATTTTAAAAGATGATCTTTTAGGTATTTTTAACTGTGCTTTTAAATCTGAGATTTTACCTGCGTCCTGGAGAGATGGTGTTGTTACTCTGATTTTTAAAAAAGGAGACATCTCTAAATTAGAAAATTGGAGGCCTATTACCCTGCTAAATACAGACTATAAGGTTTTAGCAAAAATTTTAGCAAATAGGCTCAAGCAGGTAATTTCTAAGGTTATACACAGTGACCAAGTATGCGGAGTACCTGGAAGGAAAATAAGTGATCATCTAAACCTTGTAAAAGATGTTTTATGGTATCAGAAACAATGTGATCAGAAATTGGCAATTTTATCCTTGGATTTTCAAAAGGCTTATGACCGTGTTTCTCATGATTTTTTATGGTTGGTTTTAAAGAAAATGAATTTTCCTGATTTTATTGTTGGAAAAATTGCACTTTTATATAAAAACTGTTTTAGTCGTATTTTAATTAACGGTTTTTTATCCCAAGAGGTATGTTTACAGTCTGGGGTGAAACAGGGGTGCCCCCTATCACCCATTCTTTTCATATGTGCAATAGAACCTCTGTTGAATGTTTTGAGAAAAGATAAGCTCATTAGAGGAGTGCCAATCCCTGGAAGTGGAGGACAGAGCGTAAAGACGATAGCATACATGGATGATGTTAATATTCTATGTCCAGATGAACCATCCCTGAAACGTGCTATCAGACAGACAGAATTTTTTTGTGAGGGCTCTGGCTTCAAATTAAATAAAAATAAATGTGATTGCTTTGCAATAGGGAATTGGGGCAATACGGAGGTGAATGTGCAATATGATAAAATCAAAATCTTGGGTGTCATCTTTGACAATGAAAATAATGGAGAGGAAAGCTGGTCCATCGTCAAAGAGAAAGTGCAAAAGAAAATAAGTTTTTGGAAAATGAGGAAATTAACAATAGAAGGAAAAGTACTGATAATGAAAGCTTTGTTGCTACCTATCATGCTATATTTAAGCTTGGTTTTCCCACCGAGTGAACGCACCTTAAAGTTTTTAAACAAGATTTGCTTTCATTTTTTATGGGGGTCTAAAATGGATAAACTCAGGAGAGATGTAATGATGAAGACAAAGAAATTGGGGGGTAAGGATGTGCCTGATTTAAAAAGGTTTTTATATATTCACTTTTTTTCTATGTGTTTTAATGGCTTGCAAAGAAACTGTTATTGGTCTTATTTTTTAAAATATGCTGCAGGTCACATTTTTAGAAAAAGAAAGTGGATAACCTTACCTTTAACGTCCCCAATCTTATTTATTCCCCCAGCGCACTATGTGGTTTTAGAAAAGATTATTCGTATTTATGGCATTGCTAATTTTAGTCAAGAAATTTGTAGTAATGCACGAAAATTAGTTCCTGAAATCAGGAAGATAGAACAGATTTGCTTAATATCTAATTATTCCACTGAGAAATCTCTAAGAGTTTGGAGGATGGTGAATATGGGATTCTTATCTAATGACTTAAAAGATCTGGCCTGGCAGATAGCACATCAATGTTTGCCTACCAGAGAATTCCAACACAGAAGAGGATTGTGTCGTAGTGCAAAGTGCCCGAGAATGGGGTGTCCTAGTGAGGAAACAGTTTTACACCTTTTTTGGAACTGTTTTTACGCCCAAGAGATATGGCATTTGATAGGACCCTTACTAAAATTCATTTCTGATCTTAATTTTTTAAATCATGAAGTTATTTTATATGGATTTTATAATGTTTTATCTGTGGAAAAGTCTCGGGTTTTGTGGATTAGTATAAATTGTATTAAAATTGCACTATGGAAGACGAGGAATATTCTTCTTTTTAAAAGAGACACTATTACCTCTAAAGATTGTGTTCGCCTAGCTCTTAGTGAGATGTATGTTTTCTATTTATTGGATAAAAAAAGATTAGGTCACAAAGTGGCTAAAAGTCTTTGGAATCTACATCTGTGGAATATGCTTTTAGCAGACTAAGTATAATCTGGACTGCGTAAGGTCTTTTAGTCTAAGAATATTATATCTAAAAGTAAAAAATCTGTTCTTATCAGTTTAATATCTGATACGTCCCCTATCTGGGGACCATATATTAAATGGATTTTTGAGAACGGGGGCCGATTTCGAAGCTTGCTTCCGTCGCCCTATGCATTGACCCGATATGGCAGTATCTTCGGGTACAGTGCACCACCCCCTTACAGGGTTAAAAAGAAAGATTCCTACTTTCATTGCTACCTGCTTGCTGGCTAGCCAGCTAGCCAGCCCTGTGGGCCTTGCTGCTGCTGCAGCCAAAAAACAAAAGGTGGTGCTGCTGCTGCTTCTGCTGCTTCTGCTTCTGCTTGTGTCTGGCCCCTGTTGGAGCGTCCAGGCACAGGACTTCTGCTGCTGCTGACTAAATGGCCTCCTTAATTGGATCATTTGAGTAGCCAGCACACCTGTGCAGGTAGGGCATGACATGATAGGCAGCTGCCTTGATAGCGGGTGGGTGCTGAATGTTCCTAATTGACAAAATAAGATTAATGCTTATGAAGAAATATAAAATCTCATCCCTTCCCCAATATCGCGCCACACCCCTACCCCTTAATTCCCTGGTTGAACGTGATGGACATATGTCTTTTTTCGACCGTACTAACTATGTAACTATGTAACATAACATGGGGGGGGGGGGGGGTCTCCTGGCTGTTCACACAGGTGTGTCATTGCTGTACATTGACCATGCATTGCTTCTGTGGTATTGCAAAGGCAAAGACAAATGCTTCCAGCCATCCATTGCACTAATGGATTGGTCATCAGCTGGCTGTCTATGTCCCGCATCAATATAGACCAAAGTACAGAGGGTTAGGCTATGCTATTGTGCACCTACCTGATGCATCAGAAGGTGCGAGGCCCTTGCTAAATTCTGTGCACAGACTTTGAGATCTATGCTTTAGACTGTATCTAAACCTGCTCCAACATGGACTGACATTCTGGCCTACTTTCAGCCGATGCGACTTGTCTGTCGCTGAACAGTCGCTTTTTATGTATTCAGCACCTATGTATAATGTTGTAAAAATGCTCTAGAAGCTAAAGTCGCAGAAATGTCACACATATTTGGCCTGCAACTTTCTGTGCGACAAATTCAGACAGGAAAAATCAGTATAAATCCTTAGAAAATTATCCCCCAGTGTCTCCATCTGCTGGCGGTATTGAATAAGCATTGCTGCACTGATGGGGTATGCATTAGACGAAAAAAAAGAAGAAAAAGAAGAATAATACGCCCAGAAAAGAGGCGAAAAGGAGAAAAACGTAAAAAAACGTGAAAAAAAAGTAAGAGGAAGAGAAGGGAAAAAAAGGTGGAAATGGGTTTAAAAGTGATTTCGGCGGAGAAATATATATATATATATATATATATATATATATATATATATATATATATATGCGCACACACACACATAGATATAAACGTATTCTCCGTTGAGATATTGCAGCCGCTGCTGTGTCCAGGCCCAGGAGCCTTAGCACTGTGCTGTGATGTCACTCAATACCACTGACATCACTAGGTGTAAACAACATCTCTCCTTTGCTGTGTATGTGACTATGGAGCTGTTTGGTGATGTCGTCTATTACGGCCTTCATAGAAGCAACAGGAGATTGTTGCATCCATCTTGAACCCTCAGAACTACAGTGCTATGATGTCACTCACTTCCACAGGCCTTGCAGAGTGTAAACAACAACAACCCAGCTTTGTTGTGTATGTAACCATAGGGATTTGTGATGTCACCTAGAACCTTCACAGCAGCGACAGCTTTATGAGGAGCATCAGCACTGCTCTGCCTGAGCAGAACCATCACCGCCATAGGTTGTCAAATAACCCGGATTTAACCCACACAGGTAAGTCCAATGGGGTGCAGGCATGTCCTCTATGCTTACAGCTTCCCGTGGGTGTTGGTTTGATACTGTTTGGGGACAGCCAAGGAGGCATCTGCAGGCAACAAAGGTAGGTGTGTGCTTGTGTGTGTGTTTCCTATGCAGATCCTAAGCCCAGTGTCACATGCAAGTAGGAGGAGTAAGAAGGGTTCCTGGCAAATCCGGGTTATGGATTGCATTTAAAAAGGCCCCGTGGGAGTGCAATGGGCCCCTGTCTTGCTGCTTAGCAATAATGGTATGGGTTTAGGTTCTGCTGTGTGTACTGGTGGTTGACTGCCCCCCAGCCCAGAGTGTGCATGGAAAATTGTCTGGCAGCCTCCCTGACAGCAAGCAGTGATAGTGCCCATGAAGGGGACCTTGTTGGGCCCGCCCCTTTCACGGTTATCGCTTCTCGGCCTTTTGGCTAAGATCAAGTGTAGTATCTGTTCTTATCAGTATACTTACCTGGCAGGGGAGATACCATGATCGCTACGGTCTGAAGAACTCCAAGCATTGTGGTAGAGATTTTTGCGTAGTACGATTGCAGTACTTTTCGTTCTTATTAGAACCGCATTTCTCTAGAGCATACCACCTGAAGATCGTCTCCTGCCTGCCTCGGAACATCTGAAGAAGGAGAAGATCTTGAAGACTGCAGCTCCGGAAGAAGCCGACGAAGAACCTGGAAGAAGGGAATCGGCGGTGAATTCCGGAACAGCGGCGAAGAGGAAGGCGGCGCAGAATCTTTTCGAAGAAACTCGCTGCCTCTGGAGAAGGATTTGCATAGCTCCTCCCACCGGGACCGGATCTGCATAGCTCCTCCCACCCGGGAAAGAAGACTTTGCGAAGCCTCTCTCCACAAGCAAGCAAGGAAGCGGAAAAGAGCCTGCTGGAAGAAGCCATGGCCTCAACCAGCAAGTCCACCCAGGAGGCTGCAGGGCAAGGCCTGGAGGTCCAGCCCCAACCACAGCAAGCTTCAACCTCCACCACGGCAAGGCAGAAGGGCGGCAGAATTCCTAACCTGGAAGCTCCAACCCTGGAGCCCTGGATGAGGCAGACTGTTGCCTTGAAGCTCAAGCCCGTGGACGGAAGGGTGCCGGACATGTCCCACGACGTGTTCTGCAAGAAGATGCTGGCGGATCAAGGCTTCCCCACGGCTGACACCCTGGGAATAGCAACCTTCTTTTCGGGAATCTTCTACATCACCTTTGCCACCATTGGGACCTGTAGAAGATACTGGGAGGTGGTGAAAGCGGCGAGTCCCGAATCCCCTTTCTCTCGCTTTGTGGGCAACTGCCTTATTCAAAGAGAGGAGAGGCGGGTGACGGTCTCAATGCGGAACCCACACACCCCAGGCACGGACATCTCGACCTTCCTGAAGCGCTTCTGCACCGTGGTGAGGGAGCCCACCCGCATCCTGAACTCACTCGGATACTGGACCTGCAAGTGGTCTGTGGTCGTCAGACTCAACAAGAACCCTGCTTCTCCAGACGGACTACAGCACCTGCCAACGACATTTTCCTTGGGCAACTCCACAGGACTTATCTTCTACCCGGACATGCCGCAGACCTGCAGGAGATGTGGCAAGATGGGCCACGAGGGCAAGGACTGTACGGAGGATGCCTGCAGGTATTGCCGTGTGACAGGTCACACGACCAAGGACTGCCCCAAGAGCAAGACCTGCAACCTCTGCGGACTGGCAGCCCACAGCTACAAGGACTGCCCCCAGAGGGAGAGAACATGGGCATCTGTGGCAGCGAGAGCACCGAAGCCAGCCCCAGCTCCGGAGCCAACACCACGGATGGCCAAGCCGACCAAGGAGGGTAAGAAGGCGAAAGCCACCACCCCTGCCCCGTCCCGCCCCTCCCCTGCCCCTCCCGCCCCATCCCCTGCCCCTCCCGCCCCATCTCCTGCCCCATCCCGTCCCACCCCTGCCCCATCCCGTCCCACCCCTGCCCCTCCTGCCCCATCCCGTCCCACCCCTGCCCCTCCTGCCCCATCCCGTCCCACCCCCGCCCCTCCTGCCCCATCCCGCCCCACCCCTGCCCCCCGTACCCCACCCCGGCCCACCCCTGCCCCCCGTACCCCACCCCGGCCCACCCCTGCCCCGTCCTCCCCTGCCCGGCCCACCCCTGCCCCGTCCTCCCCTGCCCGGCCCACCCCTGCCCCGTCCTCCCCTGCCCGGGCACTCTCTCCTGCCCCCCGCCCCACCCAGCCTCCTTTCTCTCCTGGCCCAGCAGCACCTAACCCCCCTCCAGCTGCTGGTGCCCGCCCTTCGGAGGACTTTCCTGTGCTTCCTCCCCCAGGTACCATACAGAGGAAGAGGAAAGGAAGGGACAACGTATCAGAAGAGTCCCACAAAAGAAAGATAATCGAGACCTGCGAAACCCCTCAAGCTTCAGATGAGGAGATGGAGCAGGTCTGCGAGAGCCTTGAGGCTTCAGAAGGAGAGGAGGTGATGGAGCAGGCCCAAGTGGAGCAGGTCCAAGCAGAGCCAGTCCAAGCTCAATCTATGGAGGAGCTGCTGCAGGACCCAGAGGTTAAGAAAATCCTGGACACTCCGTCCAACACGGTCTACGACGAGTTCTTGGAAGGGCGCTACGAGAAGCCACAGGAGCCGACAGGCGCCAGAGAAGAGGACCCGTCCAACCAGACTGGTAACTAGTATCAGAACTAACCTCTCTTTTTTATTCCCATGGCTGATCTCAACATCTTCTGCATTAATGTGAGGAGTATTAGAGCTTGGTTTAGATTTCAGACTGTTCTTACGTTCTTAGATTCCCAGAGGTGTGATGTTTACATGTTGCAGGAATGTGCTTTGTCTGCTTCTAGGTCTTACAACCATCTGGCCAGGCAGTGGCCTCACGGCCCTTCCTACTGGTCTGGAGGGGGCGACAATAGGTCTGCGGGGGTGGCCATCCTGATCAGGGGAGGTAACTTTGCACTTGATTCCGTCCGGGAGCTCGTCTGTGGCAGACTTCTTGTCGCAGACGGTTCCTGGGCGGGTGAGCCCGTGCGGCTCATCAACGTGTATGCCTCCCCTGAGAGGGATGTCCGACTGGAGGTTCTCCAGGCCCTGCGGGCTGAACTCGCCACCACTAGAGCAGTAGTGTTGGGTGGTGACTTCAACTGCCCCATTGAGGTGGACGGGCGCAGTTCTGGCACATCCGCCAACCTGGACGTGACGTCTAAACTGCTGATTGAGATGGTGACGGAGGCATCCTTGCAGGACGTTGTCGGGTCCATCGGGAACGGCTCCGTAAACTATACGTGGAGCCGCCCCGATGGCTCGCTCCGTTCTCGGATAGACTTCATCTTCACTTCGAGAGCAGTCAGAAAGGTGTCGTACTCTATGGTCCCCTGCTTCTTCTCTGACCACAGGGCCATTCGATTCCGGGGGACTCTGGGCCATGGATTCCCACCTGGCCCGGGCTCCTGGAAGTTGAATTGTGCCCTGTTGGAGCAGAGGGAGGTCATGGAGGAACTTAGGGATGCTTACCTTGTATGGCGAAATGACAAATGTCTGTTCAAGTGCATCAGCGATTGGTGGGAATATGTTAAAGTCGAATTCCGTTGTTTCTTTCAGGCAAAAGGCAGACAACAGGCGTGTGCGAAGAAGTGGGACTTGAGGAAACTGCAGCGCGAGCTGCGGTCCCTGCAGGACCTGCTCCAGTGTGGCTGGGACGTCAGGGAGGAGCTGGAGGAGACCAAAAAGAGCTTGAAAAGGCACTTTGAGGAGGAATCCAAGCGAATCGTCTTTCGTTCCAAGGTGGAGAACCTGGAGAAGGGTGAGAAATGTAACTCTTTCTTTTTCAGGAAGCTCCATGCCGGCCACACGCCCCTGACTGAGCTACGAGATGAGACCGGACACATGAGGAGCGGCAAGGAGGAAGTGATGGGGGTCGTCCACGACTTCTACAGCAACCTCTACGCCCCCAAGTCATCCGACCCCGAAGCCGCCGAGAGGTTCCTGTCAGGTGTCACTAACGTTGTTGATCCCGCAGGTGCGGCGGCTATGGACGATCCCTTGACGGTGGGGGAGCTGCTCTCTGCCGCTAAATCCTTTAAGCCCGGCAGGACCCCGGGCAGTGACGGTCTCCCGGCCGAGCTCTACGTAGCGCTGGGTGACCTGATCTGTCCGGACCTGTTGGAGGTGTACGAGGAGATGGTGGTGGGGGGCAGAATGCCTCCGTCGTTGAGGGAAGGGATGATCACGATCTTGTATAAGCGGAAGGGGGAGAGATGTGACCTGAAAAACTGGCGTCCCATCTCTCTCCTGAACGTGGACTACAAGATCCTCGCCAAGGTGCTGGCCAACAGGCTGAAACCTGTCATGGGGCAGATCGTCCATCCGGACCAGACCTGCAGCATTCCTGGCCGCAGGATTGCCGACAGCCTTGCCCTTGTGAGAGACACGGTCCATTACATCCAGGACCGCGGGGGCCGCGCCGCCCTGGTCAGCTTAGATCAGGAGAAGGCGTTCGACCGTGTCTCCCACGCATTCATGGACAGGGTTTTGCGCAGGCTGGGTCTGGGGAAGATGTTTTGCTCTTTTGTTAACGTTATGTATTTTGACATTTACAGCACGGTGTTGGTGAACGGCTGGAAGACTGACCCCTTTCCTATTCTTTCAGGGGTTAGACAAGGCTGCCCTCTTTCACCTCTCCTTTTTGTTTGTGTTATAGAGCTCTTCGCTGAGACTATCCGGCAGAATGGAGAGATCAGAGGGATCACCGCACCAGGACCAGATCGCCACGAGGTCAAGTGCTCGCTCTACATGGACGACGTGACCGTCTTCTGCGCTGACCAGCGTTCGGTGACTGCACTCGTCCAGACCTGTGAGGACTTCGGCAGAGCTTCGGGGGCAAAAGTCAACTGCGGGAAGTCGGAGGCCATGCTCTTCGGGGAATGGCACCTGGCTTCTTCCGCCCCCTTCCCCTTTGCCGTTAAGCCGGACTTCATTCAAATTCTTGGAGTCTGGTTCGGGAAGGAAGGAGCGGCCCTTAAGTCTTGGCAAGACCGACTAGGAAGGATAAACTCAAAGATCGGACTGTGGAGCTCCAGAAAGCTCACGATGGAAGGCAAGGCACTTGTCCTGCGGAGTGAAGTTTTGCCTGTGCTCCAATATACCGCACAGGCCTGGCCTCCCCATACCACCGTTTGCAAGGCCATCACCCGGACAGTGTTTGGCTTCGTCTGGGGCAAAATGGACAGAGTCAAGAGGACCGTGATGTACAAGGAACCCCGCAAGGGTGGGAAGGGAATACCCGACATCCCCGCTCTGCTGAGGGCCTCCTTTGCATGTGTCACGGTGCAGCGGACTCTTGTAGAAAAGACTGGCTCAGCGGGCAGGTCCATGTCTCGCTTGCTTCTCATGCCCTTCTGGAGACAGCTGGGCTGGGACAAGTGGGACAGCTCCATCCCTTACAACTGGAACACTCCCTGGTTCTATGGGGATGTTGTCCGGTTTGTGAGGGAGCACCAGCTGGAAGGACTGAAACCAGACCTATGGAAGCCGAAGACAATCCACAAGCTCATCCGAGCTAAGGACTCGACCGAGCTGGTTCCGGGACTCCCCGCAGCCACTGCAGAGACAGTTTGGAACAATGTGGCCTCAAAGCGGCTTACCAATGGACACAAGGACTTGTCGTGGATGGCCGTCATGGGAGGTCTCTCTCTCAGGTCATTCATGCATGCCCGCAACCTGTGCAAGACCCGGTACTGCCCCCGTTGCCCCTACGTGGAGGAAACATCTTTCCACGTGTTTTGGCAGTGCCCCTTTGCACAGGGTCTGTTGGACGCCCTAGAACAGGAACTCAGAGACTCAGTGCCCAGGAGCTGCCTATCGTACCATTCGGTGCTTTACGGCCTGTTCCCTGGGACCCACGACGTGGAGGCCATCCAGGAGGCCTGGCGCCTTATGAACTGTTTTAAGGACGCAGTGTGGCTTGCCAGGAACCGCCTCGTGATCAACAGGGAAAACATGTCCGTCCGGGACTGCCGCAGGTTCATCAAGAACCTGCTTAGAGACTATTCCATCTTGGACAGCTCGGCCGTTGATGAGGAAGAAGAGGAGTGAAGACCCCTCTCCTTCTCCCATGTCTCCCTGAAGATACAGCCCAACAGTTTGGCCCTGTGATCCGCCCCCTCCCTACCCCCACATAGTCGCCCACACCCCTACCCCGATCACAGATTGTATTATTTGGTTTTTGTTTGATCTCTTGTGCCTTTATATTGCAGGATTGAGCTGAATGTTAGAGTAGCATGGTGTGCGATGTATAGCTTAGGGAACCTTTGCTGTGTATTGTACTATCATGCTTTGTGTGACTGTAATTTATTGTACGACTTGTAATGACTGAACGGAAAATAAAGCTCTTTCAATCAAAAATCTGTTCTTATCAGTTTAATATCTGATACGTCCCCTATCTGGGGACCATATATTAAATGGATTTTTGAGAACGGGGGCCGATTTCGAAGCTTGCTTCCGTCGCCCTATGCATTGACCCGATATGGCAGTATCTTCGGGTACAGTGCACCACCCCCTTACAGGGTTAAAAAGAAAGATTCCTACTTTCATTGCTACCTGCTTGCTGGCTAGCCAGCTAGCCAGCCCTGTGGGCCTTGCTGCTGCTGCAGCCAAAAAACAAAAGGTGGTGCTGCTGCTGCTTCTGCTGCTTCTGCTTCTGCTTGTGTCTGGCCCCTGTTGGAGCGTCCAGGCACAGGACTTCTGCTGCTGCTGACTAAATGGCCTCCTTAATTGGATCATTTGAGTAGCCAGCACACCTGTGCAGGTAGGGCATGACATGATAGGCAGCTGCCTTGATAGCGGGTGGGTGCTGAATGTTCCTAATTGACAAAATAAGATTAATGCTTATGAAGAAATATAAAATCTCATCCCTTCCCCAATATCGCGCCACACCCCTACCCCTTAATTCCCTGGTTGAACGTGATGGACATATGTCTTTTTTCGACCGTACTAACTATGTTACTATGTAACATAACATGGGGGGGGGGGGGGGTCTCCTGGCTGTTCACACAGGTGTGTCATTGCTGTACATTGACCATGCATTGCTTCTGTGGTATTGCAAAGGCAAAGACAAATGCTTCCAGCCATCCATTGCACTAATGGATTGGTCATCAGCTGGCTGTCTATGTCCCGCATCAATATAGACCAAAGTACAGAGGGTTAGGCTATGCTATTGTGCACCTACCTGATGCATCAGAAGGTGCGAGGCCCTTGCTAAATTCTGTGCACAGACTTTGAGATCTATGCTTTAGACTGTATCTAAACCTGCTCCAACATGGACTGACATTCTGGCCTACTTTCAGCCGATGCGACTTGTCTGTCGCTGAACAGTCGCTTTTTATGTATTCAGCACCTATGTATAATGTTGTAAAAATGCTCTAGAAGCTAAAGTCGCAGAAATGTCACACATATTTGGCCTGCAACTTTCTGTGCGACAAATTCAGACAGGAAAAATCAGTATAAATCCTTAGAAAATTATCCCCCAGTGTCTCCATCTGCTGGCGGTATTGAATAAGCATTGCTGCACTGATGGGGTATGCATTAGACGAAAAAAAAGAAGAAAAAGAAGAATAATACGCCCAGAAAAGAGGCGAAAAGGAGAAAAACGTAAAAAAACGTGAAAAAAAAGTAAGAGGAAGAGAAGGGAAAAAAAGGTGGAAATGGGTTTAAAAGTGATTTCGGCGGAGAAATATATATATATATATATATATATATATATATATATATATATATATATATATATATATGCGCACACACACACATAGATATAAACGTATTCTCCGTTGAGATATTGCAGCCGCTGCTGTGTCCAGGCCCAGGAGCCTTAGCACTGTGCTGTGATGTCACTCAATACCACTGACATCACTAGGTGTAAACAACATCTCTCCTTTGCTGTGTATGTGACTATGGAGCTGTTTGGTGATGTCGTCTATTACGGCCTTCATAGAAGCAACAGGAGATTGTTGCATCCATCTTGAACCCTCAGAACTACAGTGCTATGATGTCACTCACTACCACAGGCCTTGCAGAGTGTAAACAACAACAACCCAGCTTTGTTGTGTATGTAACCATAGGGATTTGTGATGTCACCTAGAACCTTCACAGCAGCGACAGCTTTATGAGGAGCATCAGCACTGCTCTGCCTGAGCAGAACCATCACCGCCATAGGTTGTCAAATAACCCGGATTTAACCCACACAGGTAAGTCCAATGGGGTGCAGGCATGTCCTCTATGCTTACAGCTTCCCGTGGGTGTTGGTTTGATACCGTTTGGGGACAGCCAAGGAGGCATCTGCAGGCAACAAAGGTAGGTGTGTGCTTGTGTGTGTGTTTCCTATGCAGATCCTAAGCCCAGTGTCACATGCAAGTAGGAGGAGTAAGAAGGGTTCCTGGCAAATCCGGGTTATGGATTGCATTTAAAAAGGCCCCGTGGGAGTGCAATGGGCCCCTGTCTTGCTGCTTAGCAATAATGGTATGGGTTTAGGTTCTGCTGTGTGTACTGGTGGTTGACTGCCCCCCAGCCCAGAGTGTGCATGGAAAATTGTCTGGCAGCCTCCCTGACAGCAAGCAGTGATAGTGCCCATGAAGGGGACCTTGTTGGGCCCGCCCCTTTCACGGTTATCGCTTCTCGGCCTTTTGGCTAAGATCAAGTGTAGTATCTGTTCTTATCAGTTTAATATCTGATACGTCCCCTATCTGGGGACCATATATTAAATGGATTTTTGAGAACGGGGGCCGATTTCGAAGCTTGCTTCCGTCGCCCTATGCATTGACCCGATATGGCAGTATCTTCGGGTACAGTGCACCACCCCCTTACAGGGTTAAAAAGAAAGATTCCTACTTTCATTGCTACCTGCTTGCTGGCTAGCCAGCTAGCCAGCCCTGTGGGCCTTGCTGCTGCTGCAGCCAAAAAACAAAAGGTGGTGCTGCTGCTGCTTCTGCTGCTTCTGCTTCTGCTTGTGTCTGGCCCCTGTTGGAGCGTCCAGGCACAGGACTTCTGCTGCTGCTGACTAAATGGCCTCCTTAATTGGATCATTTGAGTAGCCAGCACACCTGTGCAGGTAGGGCATGACATGATAGGCAGCTGCCTTGATAGCGGGTGGGTGCTGAATGTTCCTAATTGACAAAATAAGATTAATGCTTATGAAGAAATATAAAATCTCATCCCTTCCCCAATATCGCGCCACACCCCTACCCCTTAATTCCCTGGTTGAACGTGATGGACATATGTCTTTTTTCGACCGTACTAACTATGTAACTATGTAACATAACATGGGGGGGGGGGGGGGGGGGGTCTCCTGGCTGTTCACACAGGTGTGTCATTGCTGTACATTGACCATGCATTGCTTCTGTGGTATTGCAAAGGCAAAGACAAATGCTTCCAGCCATCCATTGCACTAATGGATTGGTCATCAGCTGGCTGTCTATGTCCCGCATCAATATAGACCAAAGTACAGAGGGTTAGGCTATGCTATTGTGCACCTACCTGATGCATCAGAAGGTGCGAGGCCCTTGCTAAATTCTGTGCACAGACTTTGAGATCTATGCTTTAGACTGTATCTAAACCTGCTCCAACATGGACTGACATTCTGGCCTACTTTCAGCCGATGCGACTTGTCTGTCGCTGAACAGTCGCTTTTTATGTATTCAGCACCTATGTATAATGTTGTAAAAATGCTCTAGAAGCTAAAGTCGCAGAAATGTCACACATATTTGGCCTGCAACTTTCTGTGCGACAAATTCAGACAGGAAAAATCAGTATAAATCCTTAGAAAATTATCCCCCAGTGTCTCCATCTGCTGGCGGTATTGAATAAGCATTGCTGCACTGATGGGGTATGCATTAGACGAAAAAAAAGAAGAAAAAGAAGAATAATACGCCCAGAAAAGAGGCGAAAAGGAGAAAAACGTAAAAAAACGTGAAAAAAAAGTAAGAGGAAGAGAAGGGAAAAAAAGGTGGAAATGGGTTTAAAAGTGATTTCGGCGGAGAATATATATATATATATATATATATATATATATATATATATATATATATGCGCACACACACACATAGATATAAACGTATTCTCCGTTGAGATATTGCAGCCGCTGCTGTGTCCAGGCCCAGGAGCCTTAGCACTGTGCTGTGATGTCACTCAATACCACTGACATCACTAGGTGTAAACAACATCTCTCCTTTGCTGTGTATGTGACTATGGAGCTGTTTGGTGATGTCGTCTATTACGGCCTTCATAGAAGCAACAGGAGATTGTTGCATCCATCTTGAACCCTCAGAACTACAGTGCTATGATGTCACTCACTTCCACAGGCCTTGCAGAGTGTAAACAACAACAACCCAGCTTTGTTGTGTATGTAACCATAGGGATTTGTGATGTCACCTAGAACCTTCACAGCAGCGACAGCTTTATGAGGAGCATCAGCACTGCTCTGCCTGAGCAGAACCATCACCGCCATAGGTTGTCAAATAACCCGGATTTAACCCACACAGGTAAGTCCAATGGGGTGCAGGCATGTCCTCTATGCTTACAGCTTCCCGTGGGTGTTGGTTTGATACCGTTTGGGGACAGCCAAGGAGGCATCTGCAGGCAACAAAGGTAGGTGTGTGCTTGTGTGTGTGTTTCCTATGCAGATCCTAAGCCCAGTGTCACATGCAAGTAGGAGGAGTAAGAAGGGTTCCTGGCAAATCCGGGTTATGGATTGCATTTAAAAAGGCCCCGTGGGAGTGCAATGGGCCCCTGTCTTGCTGCTTAGCAATAATGGTATGGGTTTAGGTTCTGCTGTGTGTACTGGTGGTTGACTGCCCCCCAGCCCAGAGTGTGCATGGAAAATTGTCTGGCAGCCTCCCTGACAGCAAGCAGTGATAGTGCCCATGAAGGGGACCTTGTTGGGCCCGCCCCTTTCACGGTTATCGCTTCTCGGCCTTTTGGCTAAGATCAAGTGTAGTATCTGTTCTTATCAGTATACTTACCTGGCAGGGGAGATACCATGATCGCTACGGTCTGAAGAACTCCAAGCATTGTGGTAGAGATTTTTGCGTAGTACGATTGCAGTACTTTTCGTTCTTATTAGAACCGCATTTCTCTAGAGCATACCACCTGAAGATCGTCTCCTGCCTGCCTCGGAACATCTGAAGAAGGAGAAGATCTTGAAGACTGCAGCTCCGGAAGAAGCCGACGAAGAACCTGGAAGAAGGGAATCGGCGGTGAATTCCGGAACAGCGGCGAAGAGGAAGGCGGCGCAGAATCTTTTCGAAGAAACTCGCTGCCTCTGGAGAAGGATTTGCATAGCTCCTCCCACCGGGACCGGATCTGCATAGCTCCTCCCACCCGGGAAAGAAGACTTTGCGAAGCCTCTCTCCACAAGCAAGCAAGGAAGCGGAAAAGAGCCTGCTGGAAGAAGCCATGGCCTCAACCAGCAAGTCCACCCAGGAGGCTGCAGGGCAAGGCCTGGAGGTCCAGCCCCAACCACAGCAAGCTTCAACCTCCACCACGGCAAGGCAGAAGGGCGGCAGAATTCCTAACCTGGAAGCTCCAACCCTGGAGCCCTGGATGAGGCAGACTGTTGCCTTGAAGCTCAAGCCCGTGGACGGAAGGGTGCCGGACATGTCCCACGACGTGTTCTGCAAGAAGATGCTGGCGGATCAAGGCTTCCCCACGGCTGACACCCTGGGAATAGCAACCTTCTTTTCGGGAATCTTCTACATCACCTTTGCCACCATTGGGACCTGTAGAAGATACTGGGAGGTGGTGAAAGCGGCGAGTCCCGAATCCCCTTTCTCTCGCTTTGTGGGCAACTGCCTTATTCAAAGAGAGGAGAGGCGGGTGACGGTCTCAATGCGGAACCCACACACCCCAGGCACGGACATCTCGACCTTCCTGAAGCGCTTCTGCACCGTGGTGAGGGAGCCCACCCGCATCCTGAACTCACTCGGATACTGGACCTGCAAGTGGTCTGTGGTCGTCAGACTCAACAAGAACCCTGCTTCTCCAGACGGACTACAGCACCTGCCAACGACATTTTCCTTGGGCAACTCCACAGGACTTATCTTCTACCCGGACATGCCGCAGACCTGCAGGAGATGTGGCAAGATGGGCCACGAGGGCAAGGACTGTACGGAGGATGCCTGCAGGTATTGCCGTGTGACAGGTCACACGACCAAGGACTGCCCCAAGAGCAAGACCTGCAACCTCTGCGGACTGGCAGCCCACAGCTACAAGGACTGCCCCCAGAGGGAGAGAACATGGGCATCTGTGGCAGCGAGAGCACCGAAGCCAGCCCCAGCTCCGGAGCCAACACCACGGATGGCCAAGCCGACCAAGGAGGGTAAGAAGGCGAAAGCCACCACCCCTGCCCCGTCCCGCCCCTCCCCTGCCCCTCCCGCCCCATCCCCTGCCCCTCCCGCCCCATCTCCTGCCCCATCCCGTCCCACCCCTGCCCCATCCCGTCCCACCCCTGCCCCTCCTGCCCCATCCCGTCCCACCCCTGCCCCTCCTGCCCCATCCCGTCCCACCCCCGCCCCTCCTGCCCCATCCCGCCCCACCCCTGCCCCCCGTACCCCACCCCGGCCCACCCCTGCCCCCCGTACCCCACCCCGGCCCACCCCTGCCCCGTCCTCCCCTGCCCGGCCCACCCCTGCCCCGTCCTCCCCTGCCCGGCCCACCCCTGCCCCGTCCTCCCCTGCCCGGGCACTCTCTCCTGCCCCCCGCCCCACCCAGCCTCCTTTCTCTCCTGGCCCAGCAGCACCTAACCCCCCTCCAGCTGCTGGTGCCCGCCCTTCGGAGGACTTTCCTGTGCTTCCTCCCCCAGGTACCATACAGAGGAAGAGGAAAGGAAGGGACAACGTATCAGAAGAGTCCCACAAAAGAAAGATAATCGAGACCTGCGAAACCCCTCAAGCTTCAGATGAGGAGATGGAGCAGGTCTGCGAGAGCCTTGAGGCTTCAGAAGGAGAGGAGGTGATGGAGCAGGCCCAAGTGGAGCAGGTCCAAGCAGAGCCAGTCCAAGCTCAATCTATGGAGGAGCTGCTGCAGGACCCAGAGGTTAAGAAAATCCTGGACACTCCGTCCAACACGGTCTACGACGAGTTCTTGGAAGGGCGCTACGAGAAGCCACAGGAGCCGACAGGCGCCAGAGAAGAGGACCCGTCCAACCAGACTGGTAACTAGTATCAGAACTAACCTCTCTTTTTTATTCCCATGGCTGATCTCAACATCTTCTGCATTAATGTGAGGAGTATTAGAGCTTGGTTTAGATTTCAGACTGTTCTTACGTTCTTAGATTCCCAGAGGTGTGATGTTTACATGTTGCAGGAATGTGCTTTGTCTGCTTCTAGGTCTTACAACCATCTGGCCAGGCAGTGGCCTCACGGCCCTTCCTACTGGTCTGGAGGGGGCGACAATAGGTCTGCGGGGGTGGCCATCCTGATCAGGGGAGGTAACTTTGCACTTGATTCCGTCCGGGAGCTCGTCTGTGGCAGACTTCTTGTCGCAGACGGTTCCTGGGCGGGTGAGCCCGTGCGGCTCATCAACGTGTATGCCTCCCCTGAGAGGGATGTCCGACTGGAGGTTCTCCAGGCCCTGCGGGCTGAACTCGCCACCACTAGAGCAGTAGTGTTGGGTGGTGACTTCAACTGCCCCATTGAGGTGGACGGGCGCAGTTCTGGCACATCCGCCAACCTGGACGTGACGTCTAAACTGCTGATTGAGATGGTGACGGAGGCATCCTTGCAGGACGTTGTCGGGTCCATCGGGAACGGCTCCGTAAACTATACGTGGAGCCGCCCCGATGGCTCGCTCCGTTCTCGGATAGACTTCATCTTCACTTCGAGAGCAGTCAGAAAGGTGTCGTACTCTATGGTCCCCTGCTTCTTCTCTGACCACAGGGCCATTCGATTCCGGGGGACTCTGGGCCATGGATTCCCACCTGGCCCGGGCTCCTGGAAGTTGAATTGTGCCCTGTTGGAGCAGAGGGAGGTCATGGAGGAACTTAGGGATGCTTACCTTGTATGGCGAAATGACAAATGTCTGTTCAAGTGCATCAGCGATTGGTGGGAATATGTTAAAGTCGAATTCCGTTGTTTCTTTCAGGCAAAAGGCAGACAACAGGCGTGTGCGAAGAAGTGGGACTTGAGGAAACTGCAGCGCGAGCTGCGGTCCCTGCAGGACCTGCTCCAGTGTGGCTGGGACGTCAGGGAGGAGCTGGAGGAGACCAAAAAGAGCTTGAAAAGGCACTTTGAGGAGGAATCCAAGCGAATCGTCTTTCGTTCCAAGGTGGAGAACCTGGAGAAGGGTGAGAAATGTAACTCTTTCTTTTTCAGGAAGCTCCATGCCGGCCACACGCCCCTGACTGAGCTACGAGATGAGACCGGACACATGAGGAGCGGCAAGGAGGAAGTGATGGGGGTCGTCCACGACTTCTACAGCAACCTCTACGCCCCCAAGTCATCCGACCCCGAAGCCGCCGAGAGGTTCCTGTCAGGTGTCACTAACGTTGTTGATCCCGCAGGTGCGGCGGCTATGGACGATCCCTTGACGGTGGGGGAGCTGCTCTCTGCCGCTAAATCCTTTAAGCCCGGCAGGACCCCGGGCAGTGACGGTCTCCCGGCCGAGCTCTACGTAGCGCTGGGTGACCTGATCTGTCCGGACCTGTTGGAGGTGTACGAGGAGATGGTGGTGGGGGGCAGAATGCCTCCGTCGTTGAGGGAAGGGATGATCACGATCTTGTATAAGCGGAAGGGGGAGAGATGTGACCTGAAAAACTGGCGTCCCATCTCTCTCCTGAACGTGGACTACAAGATCCTCGCCAAGGTGCTGGCCAACAGGCTGAAACCTGTCATGGGGCAGATCGTCCATCCGGACCAGACCTGCAGCATTCCTGGCCGCAGGATTGCCGACAGCCTTGCCCTTGTGAGAGACACGGTCCATTACATCCAGGACCGCGGGGGCCGCGCCGCCCTGGTCAGCTTAGATCAGGAGAAGGCGTTCGACCGTGTCTCCCACGCATTCATGGACAGGGTTTTGCGCAGGCTGGGTCTGGGGAAGATGTTTTGCTCTTTTGTTAACGTTATGTATTTTGACATTTACAGCACGGTGTTGGTGAACGGCTGGAAGACTGACCCCTTTCCTATTCTTTCAGGGGTTAGACAAGGCTGCCCTCTTTCACCTCTCCTTTTTGTTTGTGTTATAGAGCTCTTCGCTGAGACTATCCGGCAGAATGGAGAGATCAGAGGGATCACCGCACCAGGACCAGATCGCCACGAGGTCAAGTGCTCGCTCTACATGGACGACGTGACCGTCTTCTGCGCTGACCAGCGTTCGGTGACTGCACTCGTCCAGACCTGTGAGGACTTCGGCAGAGCTTCGGGGGCAAAAGTCAACTGCGGGAAGTCGGAGGCCATGCTCTTCGGGGAATGGCACCTGGCTTCTTCCGCCCCCTTCCCCTTTGCCGTTAAGCCGGACTTCATTCAAATTCTTGGAGTCTGGTTCGGGAAGGAAGGAGCGGCCCTTAAGTCTTGGCAAGACCGACTAGGAAGGATAAACTCAAAGATCGGACTGTGGAGCTCCAGAAAGCTCACGATGGAAGGCAAGGCACTTGTCCTGCGGAGTGAAGTTTTGCCTGTGCTCCAATATACCGCACAGGCCTGGCCTCCCCATACCACCGTTTGCAAGGCCATCACCCGGACAGTGTTTGGCTTCGTCTGGGGCAAAATGGACAGAGTCAAGAGGACCGTGATGTACAAGGAACCCCGCAAGGGTGGGAAGGGAATACCCGACATCCCCGCTCTGCTGAGGGCCTCCTTTGCATGTGTCACGGTGCAGCGGACTCTTGTAGAAAAGACTGGCTCAGCGGGCAGGTCCATGTCTCGCTTGCTTCTCATGCCCTTCTGGAGACAGCTGGGCTGGGACAAGTGGGACAGCTCCATCCCTTACAACTGGAACACTCCCTGGTTCTATGGGGATGTTGTCCGGTTTGTGAGGGAGCACCAGCTGGAAGGACTGAAACCAGACCTATGGAAGCCGAAGACAATCCACAAGCTCATCCGAGCTAAGGACTCGACCGAGCTGGTTCCGGGACTCCCCGCAGCCACTGCAGAGACAGTTTGGAACAATGTGGCCTCAAAGCGGCTTACCAATGGACACAAGGACTTGTCGTGGATGGCCGTCATGGGAGGTCTCTCTCTCAGGTCATTCATGCATGCCCGCAACCTGTGCAAGACCCGGTACTGCCCCCGTTGCCCCTACGTGGAGGAAACATCTTTCCACGTGTTTTGGCAGTGCCCCTTTGCACAGGGTCTGTTGGACGCCCTAGAACAGGAACTCAGAGACTCAGTGCCCAGGAGCTGCCTATCGTACCATTCGGTGCTTTACGGCCTGTTCCCTGGGACCCACGACGTGGAGGCCATCCAGGAGGCCTGGCGCCTTATGAACTGTTTTAAGGACGCAGTGTGGCTTGCCAGGAACCGCCTCGTGATCAACAGGGAAAACATGTCCGTCCGGGACTGCCGCAGGTTCATCAAGAACCTGCTTAGAGACTATTCCATCTTGGACAGCTCGGCCGTTGATGAGGAAGAAGAGGAGTGAAGACCCCTCTCCTTCTCCCATGTCTCCCTGAAGATACAGCCCAACAGTTTGGCCCTGTGATCCGCCCCCTCCCTACCCCCACATAGTCGCCCACACCCCTACCCCGATCACAGATTGTATTATTTGGTTTTTGTTTGATCTCTTGTGCCTTTATATTGCAGGATTGAGCTGAATGTTAGAGTAGCATGGTGTGCGATGTATAGCTTAGGGAACCTTTGCTGTGTATTGTACTATCATGCTTTGTGTGACTGTAATTTATTGTACGACTTGTAATGACTGAACGGAAAATAAAGCTCTTTCAATCAAAAATCTGTTCTTATCAGTTTAATATCTGATACGTCCCCTATCTGGGGACCATATATTAAATGGATTTTTGAGAACGGGGGCCGATTTCGAAGCTTGCTTCCGTCGCCCTATGCATTGACCCGATATGGCAGTATCTTCGGGTACAGTGCACCACCCCCTTACAGGGTTAAAAAGAAAGATTCCTACTTTCATTGCTACCTGCTTGCTGGCTAGCCAGCTAGCCAGCCCTGTGGGCCTTGCTGCTGCTGCAGCCAAAAAACAAAAGGTGGTGCTGCTGCTGCTTCTGCTGCTTCTGCTTCTGCTTGTGTCTGGCCCCTGTTGGAGCGTCCAGGCACAGGACTTCTGCTGCTGCTGACTAAATGGCCTCCTTAATTGGATCATTTGAGTAGCCAGCACACCTGTGCAGGTAGGGCATGACATGATAGGCAGCTGCCTTGATAGCGGGTGGGTGCTGAATGTTCCTAATTGACAAAATAAGATTAATGCTTATGAAGAAATATAAAATCTCATCCCTTCCCCAATATCGCGCCACACCCCTACCCCTTAATTCCCTGGTTGAACGTGATGGACATATGTCTTTTTTCGACCGTACTAACTATGTAACTATGTAACATAACATGGGGGGGGGGGGGGTCTCCTGGCTGTTCACACAGGTGTGTCATTGCTGTACATTGACCATGCATTGCTTCTGTGGTATTGCAAAGGCAAAGACAAATGCTTCCAGCCATCCATTGCACTAATGGATTGGTCATCAGCTGGCTGTCTATGTCCCGCATCAATATAGACCAAAGTACAGAGGGTTAGGCTATGCTATTGTGCACCTACCTGATGCATCAGAAGGTGCGAGGCCCTTGCTAAATTCTGTGCACAGACTTTGAGATCTATGCTTTAGACTGTATCTAAACCTGCTCCAACATGGACTGACATTCTGGCCTACTTTCAGCCGATGCGACTTGTCTGTCGCTGAACAGTCGCTTTTTATGTATTCAGCACCTATGTATAATGTT